>NC_047116.1:5181794-5481794 GCF_902500255.1 Thalassophryne amazonica | reverse complement strand
GGGACCTGATTATTCAAAACCTTATAAGTAAGAAGAAGAATTTTAAATTCTATTCTAGAATTAACAGGAAGCCAATGAAGAGAGGCCAATATGGGTAAGATATGCACTCTCCTTCTAGTCCCTGTCAGTACTCTAGCTGCAGCATTTTGAATTAACTGAAAGCTTTTCGAGGAACTTTTAGGACAACCTGATAATAATGAATTACAATAGTCCAGCCTAGAGGAAATAAATGCATAAATTAGTTTTTCAGCATCACTCTGAGACAAGACCTTTCTAATTTTAGAGATATTGCACAAATGCAAAAAAGCAGTCCTACATATTTGTTTAATATGCGCATTGAATGACATATCCTGATCAAAAATGACTCCAAGATTTCTCACAGTATTACTAGAGGTCAGGGTAATGCCATCCAGAGTAAGGATCTGGTTAGACACCATGTTTCTAAGATTTGTGGGGCCAAGTACAATAACTTCAGTTTTATCTGAGTTTAAAAGCAGGAAATTAGATGTCATCCATGTCTTTATGTCTGTAAGACATTCCTGCAGTTTAGCTAATTGGTGTGTGTCCTCTGGCTTCATGGATAGATAAAGCTGGGTATCATCTGCGTAACAATGAAAATTTAAGCAATGCTGTCTAATAATACTGCCTAAGGGAAACATGTATAAAGTGAATAAAATTGGTCCTAGCACAGAACCTTGTGGAACTCCATAATTAACCTTAGTCTGTGAAGAGGATTCCCCATTTACATGAACAAATTGTAATCTATTAGATAAATATGATTCGAACCACCACAACGCAGTGCCTTTAATACCTATAGCATGCTCTAATCTCTGTAATAAAACTTTATGGTCAACAGTATCAAAAGCAGCACTAAGGTCTAACAGAACAAGCACAGAGATGAGTCCACTGTCTGAGGCCATAAGAAGATCATTTGTAACCTTCACTAATACTGTTTCTGTACTATGATGAATTCTAAAACCTGACTGAAACTCTTCAAATAGACCATTCCTCTGCAGATGATCAGTTAGCTGTTTTACAACTACCCTTTCAAGAATTTTTGAGAGAAAAGGAAGGTTGGAGATTGGCCTATAATTAGCTAAGATAGCTGGGTCAAGTGATGGCTTTTTAAGTAATGGTTTAATTACTGCCACCTTAAAAGCCTGTGGTACATAGCCAACTAATAAAGATAGATTGATCATATTTAAGATCGAAGCATTAAATAATGGTTGGGCTTCCTTGAGCAGCCTGGTAGGAATGGGGTCTAATAGACATGTTGATGGTTTGGATGAAGTAACTAATGAAAATAACTCAGACAGAACAATCTGAGAGAAAGAGTCTAACCAAATACCGGCATCACTGAAAGCAGCCAAAGATAACGATACGTCTTTGGGATGGTTATGGGTAATTTTTTCTCTAATAGTTAAAATTTTATTAGCAAAGAAAGTCATGAAGTCATTACTAGTTAAAGTTAAAGGAATACTCGGCTCAATAGAGCTCTGACTCTGTCAGCCTGGCTACAGTGCTGAAAAGAAACCTGGGGTTGTTCTTATTTTCTTCAATTAGTGATGAATAGTAAGATGTCCTAGCTTTACGGAGGGCTTTTTTATAGAGCAACAGACTCTTTTTCCAGGCTAAGTGAAGAGCTTCTAAATAAGTGAGATGCCATTTCCTCTCCAACTTACGGGTTATCTGCTTTAAGCTGTGAGTTTGTGAGTTATACCACGGAGTCAGGCACTTCTGATTTAAAGCTCTCTTTTTCAGAGGAGCTACAGCATCCAAAGTTGTCTTCAATGAGGATGTAAAACTATTGACGCAATACTCTATCTCACTTACAGAGTTTAGGTAGCTACTCTGCCCTGTGTTGGTATATTGCATTAGAGAACATAAAGAAGGAATCATATCCTTAAACCTTGTTACAGCGCTTTCTGAAAGACTTCTAGTGTAATGAAACTTATTCCCCACTGCTGGGTAGTCCATCAGAGTAAATGTAAATGTTATTAAGAAATGATCAGACAGAAGGGGGTTTTCAGGGAATACTGTTAAGTCTTCAATTTCCATACCATAAGTCAGAACAAGATCTAAGGTA
This sequence comes from Thalassophryne amazonica, assembly GCF_902500255.1. Lineage (NCBI taxonomy): Eukaryota > Metazoa > Chordata > Actinopteri > Batrachoidiformes > Batrachoididae > Thalassophryne > Thalassophryne amazonica. The sequence goes on along the minus strand of NC_047116.1, from coordinate 5,479,708 downwards.
TGATTAAAGTGGTGGGTGGACTCATTTACATTTTGAGCAAAGCCAATTGAGTCTAATAATAGATTAAATGCAGTGTTGAGGCTGTCATTCTCAGCATCTGTGTGGATGTTAAAATCGCCCACTATAATTATCTTATCTGAGCTAAGCACTAAGTCAGACAAAAGGTCTGAAAATTCACAGAGAAACTCACAGTAACGACCAGGTGGACGATAGATAATAACAAATAAAACTTGTTTTGGGGACTTCCAATTTGGATGGACAAGACTAAGAGTCAAGCTTTCAAATGAATTAAAGCTCTGTCTGGGTTTTTGATTAATTAATAAGCTGGAATGGAAGATTGCTGCTAATCCTCCGCCTCGGCCCGTGCTACGAGCGTTCTGGCAGTTAGTGTGACTCGGGGGTGTTGACTCATTTAAACTAACATATTCATCCTGCTGTAACCAGGTTTATGTAAGGCAGAATAAATCAATATGTTGATCAATTATTATATCATTTACTAACAGGGACTTAGAAGAGAGAGACCTAATGTTTAATAGACCACATTTAACTGTTTTAGTCTGTGGTGCAGTTGAAGGTGCTATATTATTTTTTCTTTTTGAATTTTTATGCTTAAATAGATTTTTGCTGGTTATTGGTAGTCTAGGAGCAGGCACCGTCTCTACGGGGATGGGGTAATGAGGGGATGGCAGGGGGAGAGAAGCTGCAGAGAGGTGTGTAAGACTACAACTCTGCTTCCTGGTCCCAACCCTGGATAGTCACGGTTTTGAGGATTTAAGAAAATTGGCCAGATTTCTAGAAATGAGAGCTGCTCCATCCAAAGTGGGATGGGTGCCGTCTCTCCTAACAAGACCAGGTTTTCCCCAGAAGCTTTGCCAATTATCTATGAAGCCCACCTCATTTTTTGGACACCACTCAGACAGCCAGCAATTCAAGGAAAACATGCACCTAAACATGTCACTCCCGGTCTGATTGGGGAGGGGCCCAGAGAAAACTACAGAGTCCGACATTGTTTTTGCAAAGTTACACACCGATTCAATGTTAATTTTAGTGACCTCCGATTGGCGTAACCGGGTGTCATTACTGCCGACGTGAATTACAGTTAATCTTATTAGTAAACGGAGCGTGCCGCGGCCTCAACTTTATCTAACTTCTGGGTCTTTTAGTGAAACTTAGGGCTAGTGGCCGGCGATCACCTTAGTATTTCTTCTGTTTTTCTTGTTGCTTAATGCTGACATATTATACTGTTTTTGTTGTTTTTCTGATGCCTGATTCTGTTTTTTCTCTCTGTTTGAGGTGCGGCTCCATCCAGAGATGGGAGTGGTGTCTTCTTCTGCAGGCCTCCCAGCCTGTGCACCAGCATGGATGCCTAAAATTTCCTGTATATTCACTTTGTAATTTGTGTTGTAGAATGGCCAAAGCAGATGATCACCCCTTTGAGTCTGTCTGCTTGAGGTTTCTTCCTCAAATCATCAGAGGAAGTTTTTTCTTACCACTGTCGCCTATGTGATAACTCGGTTGGTAAGGTTGAATGAATGAATGAATGAATGAATGAATGAATGAATGAATGAAAACTGTTTATTTCGAACATTTGATACAACAACAATTACAAGATAGATCAGTAAAGACAACAACAAAAAAGTTCCTACTGTGTACCCAACATGTCCGAAAAGGGGTAGGGTGAAGCATCAGCTTATTTATCCCTACCCCTTCTTCCCCACAACCAGTAATACCCTTTGCCACATATACACATAGATTCCTACACACCTAAATCGATATCAATATATATATATATATATACATATACATACACATATGTATATACATACACACATCAACATACATACACATATACATATATACACATATATATACACAAACATAAATATACACCTACACATACCTACTTACATACAAAATACTATATATTTACAAGCCGAAGCAAAAAACAAAAACACCCTAACCCTCATTACCCTTCCTCCTCCCTATACCCAGAAAAAAACATATTTTTGTACCGCTGTTTGAACTGGTTCATGCTTGGACATTGCTTGAGCCCCACTCCCAATCTGTTCCACATCCTCACCCCACAGATAGAAATACAGAAACCTTTTAATGTTGTTCGTGCCCACTGATGCTTTAAATTAAATTTCCCCCTCAGACTGTAATCCCCTGATCTGTTAAAAAACATATTTTTAATATTTGCTGGAAGTAAATTGTTTATTGCTTTATACACAATTTGTACTGTTTGAAAATGAACCAAGTCTGTGAATTTTAAGAATTTGGATTGTAAAAATAGTGGATTTGTATGATCTCTATAGCCAGTATTATGAATAATTCTTATAGCTCTTTTCTGCATTACTGATAGTGATTGTGTTGTACCTTTATAAGTATTACCCCATACCTCTGCACAGTACTGTAAATATGGTAAAACCAGTGAGCAGTAAAGAATGCGGAGTGAGTTGTGGTCCAGAATATGTTTCGCTTTGTTTAGAACTGAAATGCTTCTTGACACTTTACTTTGTATATGTTTTATATGAGTCTTCCAGTTTATCTTATCATCTATTATCACCCCCAGAAACTTATTTTCATGTACCCTTTCAATATCTACCCCCTCGACTTGTAACTGAACCTGTATGTCTGTATTACAATAGCCAAATAACATGTATTTTGTTTTACTTAAGTTTAATGATAATTTGTTTCTGTCAAACCATATTTTCAATTTTCCCATTTCTATACTGATCCTCCTCAGTAACTCCTGCAAATCCCCCCCTGAACAAAAAATGCTTGTGTCATCTGCAAATAATACTAATTTTAATATTTTGGAAACATTGACAATATCATTTATATAAATTAGAAACAGTTTTGGACCCAATACTGACCCCTGTGGGACGCCACAAGCATTGTCCAAGCATGATGATGTATATTCCCCCAACTTCACAAACTGTTTTCTGTTACTTAAGTAGCTTCTCACCCAGTGCAACACCAACCCCCTAATCCCATACTGTTCAAGTTTATTGATTAATATGTCATGATTAATTGTATCAAAAGCCTTTTTAAGGTCTATAAATATTCCAACTGAATGTAATTTGTGGTCTATGGCGTTTGTAATCTCCTCAACTGATTCTATTAATGCAAGTGATGTTGAACTATGTGCTCTGAATCCATATTGACTATCAGTAAGTAATTTATGTTTATTTATGAATTTGTCTAATCTATTATTGAATAACTTTTCTAATAATTTGGAAAATTGTGGAAGCAAAGAAACAGGTCTATAATTTGTGAAGTGGTGTCTATCCCCAGTCTTATACAGCGGCACAACCTTAGCTATTTTCATTTGATTGGGAAATTTACCGGTTTGAAATGATAAGTTACAGATGTATGTTAATGGTTCTACAATCCATTCAATGACCTGTTTTACCACCACCATATCAATTTCATTTAAATCGGTAGATGTTTTATATTTACAATTATTCACAATGTCTATAATTTCATTTCCATCCACTGCTGTGAGGAACATTGAACAGGGATTTCTTTCTATAAGATTATTATCCCAATCCTCAGATTGGGAATCGGGAATTTTTTCTGCCAAGCTTGGTCCAATATTTACAAAAAAATTATTAAAACCGTTGACTACCTCATCCTTATTTTCCTTCTTGACATTATTATCAATGAAATACTGAGGGTAACTCTGTTTTTTATTACCATTTTTGATAATGCTATTTAATATATCCCATATTCCTTTAATATTGTTTTTGTTATTATATAATATGTTACTATAATATTCCTTCCTACATACCCGTATAATATTAGTTAATCTATTTTTGTATTTCTTATATCTATTTTCTGCCTCTTTAGTCTTTAGTTTTATGAATTCTCTATACAGTGTATTTTTCTTATTACATGCATTTCGTAACCCTTTCGTCATCCATGGTCGAGCTTGGATTTTTTGTTTTCTGTAGTCTTGTTTAATTGGACAATTTTTATCATATAATGATGTAAATATTTGTAAAAAAGTTTCATATGCACTATCAACATCACTTTCACTGTATACCTTTTCCCAGTTTTGCTCCTGTAAATCCTTCTTTAGTGTGTTCATGTTTTCCTCTGTCCGCACTCGCCTGTATTTTATTTTCTCCTCTGGCTGATTCCGCCGATGGTTTCTATTATAAACGATGAAAACTGGTAGATGATCACTAATGTCATTGATTAATAATCCACTCACAGTGTTATTCTCAATATCATTGCTGAATATATTATCAATTAAGGTAGCACTATGGGATGTAATTCTGCTTGGCCTGGTGATTTTTGGATATAAACTCATACTGTACATTATACTGATAAATTCATCTGTTATTTTATGCTTATTTGGATTGAGCAGATCAATATTTAAGTCACCACAAATGAACACAGTTTTTTGATTAGTTTTTGAGAACATTTTTCCCATACAGTCAGTGAATGTTTCAATACTAGATCCTGGTGCTCTATATATACAGCTGACTAATAAATTTTTGCTTTTTTCTTCACATATTTCAATAGTTATACATTCTAATAAGTTATCAATCACAGTTGTCATATTGTCTACTATTTTATAATCCATGTTCTTATCCACATACACAGCCACTCCTCCTCCACTCTTATTTTTTCTGTTTACACAATTAAATTCATATCCATCCAGTTCAAAATCCATTCCTTTATCTTCATTGATCCATGTTTCTGATATAGCAATTATGTTAAATATTTTTTTAAACTGACTTAAATATTCTTTAATGTTGTTAAAGTTTGCATATAGACTTCTGCTGTTGAAATGGATTATTGATCATTTGTTATCCGTTTTAATGATCCGATTAAACTGTTCATCTGTATAATAGCAACAACTGTCATTGATATTTGAGAAGAAATTATTGTCCGGGTCTATATCGTGCTCCAAGTCCAGTACATTGTGGTCTGTGTATTTAAATGTTCTCAGTTCTACTTTTCCATGATCAGCAATCCTTTGAGTTATATCCTTCTTGTCTCCAGATGTAGATGAATAGGTAGTAGATGAATAGGTTCCTCTGGTCTGTGTCATGGTGTTGTGATGTGTTTGTGTCCTCATACCTTATTGGTCATATTTGTCCAGATCCTCGCTTTAAGAAACACTATTGTTCATATTTGTCCAGCTCCTCGACGTTCCTTATTGCCATGACTTTTGCTTGTTCTGGTGATCCGTTCAGTTTGATGAATATTTTACAGTTTGAAGTCCATGTGTGCTGGATTTTTCCCTGTTTCTTCAAGAAGCGTGCTTTCCTGGCGATGTCGGCAGTAAGGTTAGACCTTACTTGTGTGAAGTGCCTTGAGGCAACTCTGTTATGATTTGGCACTATATAAATAAAAATACCATTTCATGCAGGATGTTAACTTCATTCCTTTCTTCCGCCCAGTGAGGGATATGCATCGCGCCACAAAACTGGAGAGATGGTTGACCCAGTTTCCACTAAGAACTCACATTTTCTGCCTCCTTCTTTAGACAATTGGGGATCTCAGAAGAGCCGTATTTCATTAAATGTTATTTGTTTAACCATAAATATGTTTTTGGAATTCTCCACAGAATTAAAATTCCAAGGACTAAAGTGTTGCAGTGGAGAGAAATATGTCAGTATTAGAAAAACAGACTGAATTATAAAAACTTGACAGTAAGGTAAATAATTTTCTGCCACTTTTACATGTTTGCATAATTTCAATAATTACACGTTGTCTGTGTTGCAGGAGATATTCTGCTGGAACATGCATTTACATTTTCAGTGTATTTTCTCACAGATACATTAGAAGTTAAAAGGTGTCCTTTGAAAGCGCTATAATCTAATGATTATAGGAGGAGACACTGACGCTAATTAACCTTGGTGGAGGTGAAGGCGCCGCAGTCGTTTTAACAGGTGATCTGGTGTCTCTGCGGTGATTAATTGTCAGATGCCTCCAGTCGGCCAGTAAACAGGGGAAAGGACACCTTGGGGGAGGCTTTGTGTTGCAGGTAGACTGGAGGATAAAAAGCAGGTGTGGGCTGCTGGAAGAACTGCAGCTCCAGGCTACTTGGGCCCCAAGGGGGTTCCTCAACCTTGCGAGCTCATTGGGGTTCCAGCCTCCTCACAGAAATGTCAAGCAGAGGGTATAAGAGGTATTAATTTGAACATGGGCGCAGGGTGTCTCCCAAGGCTCTTTGGTGATGTAATTACATGTTTTGTCATTATTCATATCCAGATAGATGTGCAAACACTACGGGGATGTGGCACTGTGCACAGTAAGCTGCTATGTTTTTTTAAAGTCCTCCTCTTATGCCTGCTAACAACACATAGCACATTTTAAAGTATTAGTACTATGGTACTGGTGCCAGAGTATTTTTACATAACAATGGTGCAAGTACCATGATGGTTTTACAGTACATTGGCAGTGTATGGTACAGTACTTACCATAACAAATACTCCAGATATGGAACAAATTCCATTTTATACTGTATGTACCACAGTGTTTGTACTTACCACAGGTGATACTTTCAGTACGGTGCAAATGCTGCAGTACAAGTACCATGGGACTGTCAAAAAATAATATATGGTATTTGTACCATACCTACAACTGGAGATAGTGTAGGCATGATACAAATACCACAGCCTTAGTCGTGGTGAGATTTCCAGATGCCATGGTAGACCCTTCAATCACCCCTAAAACCTTCAATCAATCAACCCTGAGGTGACTGAACAGGCCCAGTCTTTCTGACACTCCACGTGATTGCTGTTGGAAGCTTCTGCCTATCAGGATCTTGCTCTCTCTCCTTCCTCTTTCTCCTCTTCTCCTATGTGTTGTTTGGCTGCAGTTTTCAAAGACGTCCACTGCTGTGTGGTTCATTGCTGACCTGCTGGTTTGGTCCCTTGTGTGTTCTTCCCAGACTGCCTCTTGCCTCACGGTATTTTTACCATTTCTATAGTAAGTGATACTGTAAGTATGGTACATATGCCACAGTACAAGTGCCTGACTTTCCAGTGATATTCAGACATGCTTTCAAGCGAAGGTTGGTCAAATCCTAAGGCCACATTTAACACAATTTCAGTTTCAATTTATTTTCATTTATATAGCACCAAATCACAAAAAGTTGCCTCAAGGCGCTTCACACAAGTAAGGTCTAACCTTACTAACCCCCAGAGCAGCAGTGGTAAGGAAAAACCTCAAGCACACCAGACTCAAAGGGGTGACCCTCTGCTTGGGCCATGATACAGACATAAATTACAGAACAATTCACAAAATGACCATATAGGAAATGTTGCCGGTGCACAGGACGGTTTCTGGAACAGATACCACACCATCTCTGGATGGAGCCACACCTCAAACAGAGAGAAAAGAAAAAAGCAGAATCAAGCATCAGAAAGACAACAAATACAGTATAATTTGTCAGCATTAAGCAACAAGAAAAACAGAGAAATACTAAAGTGATCACCGGCCACGAGCCCTAAGATTCACTAAAAGACCCAGAATTTAGATAAAGTTGAGGCCGCGGCCCGCTCCGTTTACTAATAAAATGAATTAAAAGAGTAAAAAGCATAGTAACATTCTATACCAGTTTGCTAGCCACACGAAAGGGAAAATAAGTGTGTCTCAAGTCTGGACATGAAAGTCTCCACAGAATCTGACTGTTTTATTGACACAAAGATTTAACACAATGTCTTAAAGCCCACAAGAGTATCTGTACACATCTACATCACAAACATCACAACTTCATCTCATCGTGCCGACTGTCCACTTTAGTTTGAGGACAATAACACTGAAATTATAGGAATGGAGCCTGCGTTGTAATTCTGCCTTGTAATTTTCTTTTTAGGTATATTTTATTCTGCCAATATTTCAATGACAAGTCAGCAGATAAAAGATGTAGAGATTATTTCCAAGTATTAGAGCATGTTGAACACTTGGTGGATACCTAATTTCCACCAGAAGGTTATTCCACAGAATTGGAACTCTCCATCCTGCAAACATATTAGAGGAACAGAGTCTAAACCCTCAGCCTGAGACCACAGGGGAAGAGAAGATACGTAAGGCTCCATGAGCTACATAAGAAGGTGCACACCTACTCAGATTTACAGATTACAGAAGCTTACAATCTACACTCACATTACGTTGTGGTTACACATATCAGCTGTATTCTGTATCATCTGGAAATATCTCACTCGTTCATGGCAAACCACAAAATAACACATTCAAATCATCATTTCTAGAGAACACAAAGAGTTTCATCATGTGCCATTGACAAGAGCCTTGTATGTGAACATCACCAGTCTGGCCCAGCTCTCCAATGTGTGGATCAAAATACAATATGTTGGATCAAAAATGAGTCTGAGTGATGAATCACCCAGTCACACGGTGACAGTGTTAATTGATCATAATGATGTATGTCGCAGAACCGATAACAATCATCTCTTGTCTTCTCCAGCTTTTCACTGCAGTCAGACAAACAACATAAGATACATTAGTGCTTACGCTGAACAAATTCATATAAATGCAACACCTATTTTGTTTTCACTTCCATTTGTTACAAGCAGAAGTAAACACAAAAGGTTTATTTTTCTCGATTTCTGTTGACATATTTGTTAATATCAGTGTCATTGAGCACTTCACCTTTGCCAAATTAATCCATCTACCTGAGAGTTGTGTCAGATCAATATGTTGATGTGGATGGATTATCCTGACAGAGATGAAGTGCCTACTCACGCATTTAAACAAATTTGTGAATGCGTTTTGAGAGAAATAAGCCTTTTGTCTGCACACGAAAAGTCTTACATCTTTTACTTCAACTCATGAAAAAAATAGATGTGAGAAAGCATTGTTTATATTTTTGGATTTATATCTGTAGTTCAACAGCTTTAAAGTCAATCCCATGGCTGAGAGAGGTGCTACATAAACTGAAAATGACAGAGGCCCATGAACAGATCCTTGAGGAACCCAAAACGTCACTGTGAATAATTCAGATGTAGTGTTGCTGTATTAAAAAAAGTGATGCACCAGACAAGTAAACCCTTAGCCATGATAACAACTGACCAGAAATGGAAAAGATATTTTTCAGTGGTGTCCAACAGAACACAGTAATCACCTCTATCAAAGAATGCGCTTAAATCTTACAGCATGAACACTAATGTGGAATCCAAATCCACAGCTAAAAAAACTAATCATTTACCACTTTAGTGGGTGTAATATCTGTGGAATGGTGGCAAATACTCAGAGCCCGTTGTCTTCCACATATGAAATTGCTTAGCAGTTACGTCTTCAAAAACTTTCATTAAAAAAATGTTACAAACGTAACAGGTCTATAAAATGTCACTAACACTGATGCCAAACCAGGTCTCTTGAAACAAGGATGAATCACAGCAGTTTTAAAGCAAGCAGGAACACTTCCAGTGCTGCGTGGTACTTGCAATATAGGAATTCAATGTTCATCATAGAGGCTTTAGTTTAATTTGAACCATAAAAGTTTTACAGGGCTGGTTAGCATTGGATCAAGAAGACAAGTGGTACATTTAGCACCTTTAACAAAATTAGATTCTAAAGCGAAATCATTTCAGACAGAAATTCACAGACCTGATTTAATAATACCAAAGGTTTTTCTATCTTGCTGAGGTTTTCCATTTTGAATATCCTACATTTTTTTTGTTTGTTTGTTTGTTTTTGTTTTTAGTGTGTGTGTGTGGGGGGGGGGGGGGGGGGGGGGGGGCAACCCCGGGACTTTATCAATAGGAAAAATGTATATCTTGTAGCGTGGTGGTTCTGGATGTGTTTCGCCAAAGTATAAGACAAGAATCTGGAAGGATGCATATTTATATAAACTCATTTAGAACAGCACATTGCTTTAATTAATGACAGAACATATTTATATTCTTCCAAGCATTCCTGTCAATTACAATAACATACCTCCGCCACTGACAGACGCCACATAGTGTATGTGATAAATCTCAGTGCTGTGTTTGATACAGTGGATCATCATACAACCCCTGGCAAAAATTATGGAATCACCGGCCTCGGAGGATGTTCATTCAGTTGTTTAATTTTGTAGAAAAAAGCAGATCACAGACATGACACAAAACTAAAGTCATTTCAAATGGCAACTTTCAGGCTTTAAGAAACACTATAAGAAATCAAGAAAAAAAGATTGTGGCAGTCAGTAACGGTTACTTTTTTAGACCAAGCAGAGGAAAAAAATATGGAATCACTCAATTCTGAGGAAAAAATTATGGAATCACCCTGTAAATTTTCATCCCCCAAATTAACACCTGCATCAAATCAGATCTGCTCATTGACATTGACCCTATGTCATGACATTGACCCTATGTGTCTTTTTGCAAGGAATGTTTTTGCAGTTTTTGCTCTATGGCAAGATGCATTATCATCTTGAAAAATGATTACATCATCCCCAAACATCCTTTCAATTGTCCAAAATATCAACGTAAACTTGTGCATTTATTGATGATGTAATGACAGCCATCTCCCCAGTGCCTTTACCTGACATGCAGCCCCATATCATCAATGACTGTGGAAATTTACATGTTCTCTTCAGGCAGTCATCTTTATAAATCTCATTGGAAAGGCACCAAACAAAAGTTCCAGCATCATCACCTTGCCCAATGCAGATTCGAGATTCATCACTGAATATGACTTTCATCCAGTCATCCACAGTCCACAATTGCTTTTCCTTAGCCCATTGTAACCTTGTTTTTTTCTGTTTAGGTGTTAATGATGCCTTTCGTTTAGCTTTTCTGTATGTAAATCCCATTTCCTTTAGGCGGTTTCTTACAGTTCAGTCACAGACATTGACTCCAGTTTCCTCCCATTCGTTCCTCATTTGTTTTGTTGTACATTTTTCGATTTTTGAGACATATTGCTTTAAGTTTTCTGTCTTGACGCTTTGATGTCTTCCTTGGTCTACCAGTATGTTTGCCTTTAACAACCTTCCCACGTTGTTTGTATTTGGTCCAGAGTTTACACACAGCTGACTGTGAACAACCAACATCTTTTGCAACATTGCGTGATGATTTACTCTCTTTTAAGAGTTTGATAATCCTCTCCTTTGTTTCAATTGACATCTCTCGTGTTGGAGCCATGATTCATGTCAGTCCACTTGGTGCAACAGCTCTCCAAGGTGTGTTCACTCCTTTTTAGATGCAGACTAACGAGCAGATCTGATATGATGCAGGTGTTAGTTTTGGGGATGAAAATTTACAGGGTGATTCCATAATTTTTTTCCTCAGAATTGAGTGATTCCATATTTTTTTCCTCTGCTTGGTCTAAAAAAGTAACCGTTACTGACTGCCACAATCTTTTTGTCTTGATTTCTTATAGTGTTTCTTAAAGCCAGAAAGTTGCCATTTGAAATGACTTTAGTTTTGTGTCATGTCTGTGATCTGCTTTTTTTCTACAAAATTAAACAACTGAATGAACATCCTCAGAGGCCGGTGATTCCATAATTTTTGCCAGGGGTTGTATTCTACTTGATAGGCTGGAAAATCATTTTGGGATTACTGGGAGTGCCCTTGCATGGTTGATGTCATACTTGACCAGTTGTTCTCACTGTGTTTTGTACAGTAACACTACCTCTAACCTTAGTGACATGAAATATGGTGTTCCACAGGGGTCTGTCTTAGGCCCTCTGCTTTTCTCCCTTTATATAGCACCACTTGGGCACATATTGCAGCACTTTGGGATTACCTATGCTGAAAATACTCAGTTATACATGGTGATAACTGCTGGTCATCTCATCCACATAAAATCCTTAGAAGATTGCTTTGCATCAGTGAGAAGTTGGATGTCCAGAAACGTCCTACTTTTAAACTGTGATAAGACTGAAATGATGGTTCTCTGCTCAGCCTAGCCTCATGTGTCATACATCACATGGACAAAGTGAGGAACCTTGGGGTAATTTTTGATCCTTCGTTGTCCTTTGGCCTCCACATTAGAAATATTACTAGGACTGCTTTCTTCCACTTGCGAAATATAGTGAAGATTCGTCCCATCCTGTCTATGGCTGATGGTGAGACCCTGATTCATGTGTTTGTCTCTTCTAGATTGGACTACTGCAATGTTCTATTTTCTGGTTTACTGCAGTCCAGCATTAGGGCTCTCCAACTGGTTCAAAATGCTGCAGCCAGACTTCTGACATGGGGCAGAAAGTTTGGCCACATTACACCAATTTTGGCATCTCTTCACTGGCTTCCTGTCTCATTGAGATTTTAAGGTTCTGCTACTAGTCTATAAAATTATTCATGGACTGGCACATCCCTACTTAGCTGACCTAATTAAACCTTATATACCGGCCCGGGCTTTGCATTCTCAGGGTGCAGGACTACTTTGTGTCTCTAGGGTGAATAAGAAGTCTGCGGGTCACAGAGTTTTCTCTTATCGTGCCCCTGTTCTGTGGAATGATCTCCCTGCATCAGATTCTGTGGAGACTTTCAAGTCCAGACTTAAGACACACTTATTTTCCCTTTTGTACTGCTAGCATACTGGCATATTAGTTACTATGCTTTTTACCCTTTTAAGTTAATCAAATCAAATCAAATCAATTTTATTTATATAGCGCCAAATCACAACAAACAGTTGCCCCAAGGCGCATTATATTGTAAGGCAAGGCCATACAATAATTACGGGAAAACCCCAACGGTCACAACGACCCCCTGTGAGCAAGCACTTGGCGACAGTGGGAAGGAAAAACTCCCTTTTAACAGGAAGAAACCTCCAGCAGAACCAGGCTCAGGGAGGGGCAGTCTTCTGCTGGGACTGGTTGGGGCTGAGGGAGAGAACCAGGAAAAAGACATGCTGTGGAGGGGAGCAGAGATCAATCACTAATGATTAAATGCAGAGTGATGCATACAGAGCAAAAAGAGAAAGAAACACTCAGTGCATCATGGGAACCCCCCAGCAGTCTAAGTCTATAGCAGCATAACTAAGGGATGGTTCAGGGTCACCTGATCCAGCCCTAACTATAAGCTTAACAAAACGGAACGTTTTAAGCCTAATCTTAAAAGTAGAGAGGGTGTCTGTCTCCCTGATCCGAATTGGGAGCTGGTTCCACAGGAGAGGAGCCTGAAAGCTGAAGGCTCTGCCTCCCATTCTACTCTTAAAAACCCTAGGAACTACAAGTAAGCCTGCAGTCTGAGAGCGAAGCGCTCTATTGGGGTGATATGGTACTATGAGGTCCCTAAGATAAGATGGGACCTGATTATTCAAAACGAATAATCAGGTCCCATTAAGAAGAATAATTTTAAATTCTATTCTAGAATTAACAGGAAGCCAATGAAGAGAAGCCAATATGGGTGAGATATGCTCTCTCCTTCTAGTCCCTGTCAGTACTCTAGCTGCAGCATTTTGAATTAACTGAAAGCTTTTCAGGGAACTTTTAGGACAACCTGATAATAATGAATTACAATAGTCCAGCCTAGAGGAAATAAATGCATGAATTAGTTTTTCAGCATCACTCTGAGACAAGACCTTTCTAATTTTAGAGATATTGCACAAATGCAAAAAAGCAGTCCTACATATTTGTTTAATATGCGCATTGAATGACATATCCTGATCAAAAATGACTCCAAGATTTCTCACAGTATTACTAGAGGTCAGGGTAATGCCATCCAGAGTAAGGATCTGGTTAGACACCATGTTTCTAAGATTTGTGGGGCCAAGTACAATCACTTCAGTTTTATCTGAGTTTAAAAGCAGGAAATTAGAGGTCATCCATGTCTTTATGTCTGTAAGACATTCCTGCAGTTTAGCTAATTGGTGTGTATCCTCTGGCTTCATGGATAGATAAAGCTGGGTATCATCTGCATAACAATGAAAATTTAAGCAATGCTGTCTAATAATACTGCCTAAGGGAAGCATGTATAAAGTGAATAAAATTGGTCCTAGCACAGAACCTTGTGGAACTCCATAATTAACTTTAGTCTGTGAAGAAGATTCCCCATTTACATGAACAAATTGTAATCTATTAGATAAATATGATTCAAACCACCACAGCGCAGTGCCTTTAATACCTATAGCATGCTCTAATCTCTGTAATAAAATTTTATGGTCAACAGTATCAAAAGCAGCACTAAGGTCTAACAGAACAAGCACAGAGATGAGTCCACTGTCTGAGGCCATAAGAAGATCATTTGTAACCTTCACTAATTGTTATGTGTCGACGCGAGTTGAGGAGCGGACCTGCGTCAGACAGAACCCAGCGCTAAAAATAACCAGAAAGCGGTTCCAACAACAGAAACAATTTATTTTTCACCTGTGCATAATAATGTGTACAAAACTAAAAGAACGTCCTTCTGGTGGAGTGACTGTTGGCACGCTCTTAAGCACCCAAAAGGATAGAAGCCCGGCATTCCTGGACCCACTACCACCAGACAAACACCCCCCAGGTGGACACGACAAACTGACTCTCTGTGAAGCAAAGAAGAGGTGAGGTAAGTCAGCAGTTACAACAATATCTTTCAAAAGACACACGCTATCAGCAACACATTCAGGTCTGTATTTTTTAACTTTATGCAAATGAGCAGCTTCTCACAACAAGTGGAGGATCACTTATCCTGCACGCCACAGCAGTGAGAAGCAAACTGCACAATTCTCATCACAATTCCAGTATACTGCGTAACAAAACACCAAGTTACTATCAACAATTAGTCGAACACTTAATCACCTTTAATGTGTGCTGACAGCATGTGTCCTCACCCTTCCTTGCTTCACGGGCTCGATGTGTCAAACCCAGGCGCGGTCCTCAGCGTCTCACAAACGGACATCACAAGGTCGAGTTCCCGGCAGTTCTGCTTGAATCACACATGACTTAAATGCAGAACGCCATCCAATTATCTGCTTCAGCTGAAAGTCTTTAAGGTTGCATGTGAGCACCAGACACAGGTGCTACACATGATGTTGATGAGGGTGAGGACTCTTCAGCCAGCACCTTCTCCACAGACAAATCAGTTCTCATGCCACCTGAAGAGCAAAGAAAAGAAAAGAACACCAAAACATCCAGCCACACACCCCAACACACAACACTAATGCTGTTTCTGTACTATGATGAATTCTAAAACCTGACTGAAACTCTTCAAATAGACCATTCCTCTGCAGATGATCAGTTAGCTGTTTTACAACTACCCTTTCAAGAATTTTTGAGAGAAAAGGAAGGTTGGAGATTGGCCTATAATTAGCTAAGATAGGTGGGTCAAGTGATGGCTTTTTAAGTAATGGTTTAATTACTGCCACCTTAAAAGCCTGTGGTACATAGCCAACTAATAAAGATAGATTGATCATATTTAAGATCGAAGCATTAAATAATGGTAGGGCTTCCTTGAGCAGCCTGGTAGGAATGGGGTCTAATAAACATGTTGATGGTTTGGATGAAGTAACTAATGAAAATAACTCAGACAGAACAATCTGAGAGAAAGAGTCTAACCAAATACCGGCATCACTGAAAGCAGCCAAAGATAACGATACGTCTTTGGAATGGTTATGAGTAATTTTTTCTCTAATAGTTAAAATTTTATTAACAAAGAAAGTCATGAAGTCATTACTAGTAAAAGGAATACTCGGCTCAATAGAGCTCTGACTCTTTGTCAGCCTGGCTACAGTGCTGAAAAGAAACCTGGGGTTGTTCTTATTTTCTTCAATTAGTGATGAGTAGTAAGATGTCCTAGCTTTACGGAGGGCTTTTTTTTATAGAGCAACAGACTCTTTTTCCAGGCTAAGTGAAGATCCTCTAAATTAGTGAGACGCCATTTCCTCTCCAACTTACGGGTTATCTGCTTTAAGCTGTAAGTTTGTGAGTTATACCACGGAGTCAGGCACTTCTGATTTAAAGCTCTCTTTTTCAGAGGAGCTACAGCATCCAAAGTTGTCTTCAATGAGGATGTAAAACTATTGACGAGATACTCTATCTCACTTACAGAGTTTAGGTAGCTACTCTGCACTGTGTTGGTATATGGCATTAGAGAACATAAAGAAGGAATCATATCCTTAAACCTAGTTACAGCGCTTTCTGAAAGACTTCTAGTGTAATGAAACTTATTCCCCACTGCTGGGTAGTCCATCAGAGTAAATGTAAATGTTATTAAGAAATGATCAGACAGAAGGGAGTTTCAGGGAATACTGTTAAGTCTTCAATTTCCATACCATAAGTCAGAACAAGATCTAAGATATGATTAAAGTGGTGGGTGGACTCATTTACATTTTGAGCAAAGCCAATTGAGTCTAATAATAGATTAAATGCAGTGTTGAGGCTGTCATTCTCAGCATCTGTGTGGATGTTAAAATCGCCCACTATAATTATCTTATCTGAGCTAAGCACTAAGTCAGACAAAAGGTCTGAAAATTCACAGAGAAACTCACAGTAACGACCAGGTGGACGATAGATAATAACAAATAAAACTGGTTTTTGGGACTTCCAATTTGGATGGACAAGACTAAGAGTCAAGCTTTCAAATGAATTAAAGCTCTGTCTGGGTTTTGGATTAATTAATAAGCTGGAATGGAAGATTGCTGCTAATCCTCCGCCTCGGCCCGTGCTACAAGCATTCTGGCAGTTAGTGTGACTTGGGGGTGTTGACTCATTTAAACTAACATATTCATCCTGCTCCTTGGTTGGCTGCCATTGTAGGTTATGGTGATGGGGGGGGGGCTCTCTTAAAGCTGGGCTATGTCACTGTTATGTTTCGGACGTGGTCGGAGCACCGACCCAGCGTTTGAAGGACCCAGCATAAAATAAGCAGAGCACGGTTCAAAGGATAACAGAATTAATAAACATAACAGTGAGAAGTGCTAAACAACTAAACAGTCCGCGGTCTGGTGAGGTGGAAACACGGCGCGCTCTTAACAGCGCAAATGGTCCGGAGCCACAGCAGTTCAGACCCAGGGACCCCGCCGACACCCCCCAGGTGGCCGCGACAAACCGAGTCTGTGAAGAAAGAAAACATGAGGTGAGTCCAACTCCACACAGAGAGACACAACTCAAAGGTGCACGCAATCAGCAAACACTTCCTGGCTTAAATCTATACATCAGCTTCTCACCCTGCAGGCACGGAACAACTCAGTTCAAATCTCCACTGCAGCAGAAGCTGATTAGACAATTAGCATAACGTGACAGCTCAATAACACAAGGTGTGACGGACACCAAATCCACTGTCATTACTTCATAAAAGTCACCAAAACTAAATTACCTCAGGAAGTGTGCTGAAGAGCGTGAGACCTCACCCAATCCTCCTTCACAGACTGTGGCGTCAAACCTGGAGCGGTCTCTGCGTCCGTGATGGTGAGATTGTTCTCCTGACGTCGATCTCACACGTCTGCTCACAAGGTCGAGTCTCTGGCAATCACACACTGTGCATTCAAGGTTTAAATGCAGCAATCTCTGATTAAGACAAAATACACCACAGCTGTGAGTCCTGATGACCTGCACATGATAACAAGCCTCAGGTGTTCAGGGTGAGGTCCTGATGCTCAGCCACTCAGTCCTGAATGCATACCACCTGGTGGGAGAAACAGAAAACAAAAACCAAGCCAGCCAAACACCCCAGCCCACAACATGTCACATTTCTATTGGTTGTTTTGGCAGACCGAGCCAGGGGTGCAGGAGCAACCCCCCAATTCTCCAGTGAACACAACAGCATGAAGACCACTACACTCCTCTGGGAGGAACCACACAAAAGTAGTCTCCCAGTGTGCCAGGGGAACCCAGAGACACGGACGCAACACTCAAAAGGAGTACCCAAGAGACAAGCCAATCAACAGCATGAACACATCACACGCCCCCCCCCAGAGATTTGGGGGTGCTAAAGTGCCTTGATTGGAGAGTGGCGTCAACTCAGAACACGGCGCCAGTTTGGTTCCAACTGTGCTGAACTGCTGAATGAACCTTTAATGTTTTCAACATTTTTTTTGTTTATCATTTAACCACATACAGCAACACATGTGCTATCAAAATAAATATAAAAATAGTTAAACTATCAAATTTACATACATTTACAATTTATGATGATTTATTTAATTAATTTAGAGCCTGATTTATGCTTCTGCAGCTCTGTAACTCCATGTCATGCAATGACGTGCGTGACAGTTTTAAAGTTCTCAGTCTCTGGATTTTGCTTTATTCTGGACTAATTTGACCTTCAACAAACGTTTCTTTCTGCAATCGTGATGATTGCAGAAAGAAACATTTGTTGAAGGTCAAATCAACGGTAAGCTGAACATTTTCCTCTTTTACCGACTTTGTGCTGTAAATGTGCAGACTTTTCTGATCCACTTATCAGCGTGCACACTATATAATACACTGAAAAAAGTGAAACACAGTGCACTTCAGTCAAAGTACTTATTTACATTGGTCTAATGGAAAATTGTGGTTTCCAGTTTAAATCTGCTGGAATCACTTTACAAAATCATGAATATACATTGTGAGAAACTAAAAAAATTAGCTGTAACAAATTACATCAATTTTTTAAGTTGATCCAAAGTAGCATTTTTTTCAGTGTATGAGGGGAGATGAAGGATTGAAAGCAGAAAAGTGTCAAATCACAGTCTTTTGTGTCTGATTTAACAGTTGCACATCAGGCTTCAGGTCCGAGTCTGAACACGGTTTGAAAAAATAAACGGTCAGACTTTTAATCACAGAAATGACTCCGGTCCCACTTTACTCAAATCGGCAAGTGTCAGAGCTGAACTTTAATTTGTAGCTCTGTTACTGTGCACGAACAGACTGCTCAGGGTTTTTAATGGAAATACATTGAGATCAGACGGGACATTTTATCGAATGTGAGTGAAAATCTGCTGTAAAAAATGAGTTATATATGATGTTTATTACATAGAAATGGTTTATACGATGATGGTTTAGGTGAGTTTTACTGTACATGGGACTGAACAATAAATTTACCTCTCAAAGCTTTGATGATGAAGTCACTTCCATCCCACACACTGACTTTATTTTCCCAAATGTTTCTTCTGTTCAGATCTGAAGGGAATCTGTACATCTTGAAGCCCTTGTTGTGTCTATTTGTGCCTCCAAATGCACAACAACCTGACATTTTCAGCGAATAAATAAATAAAATAGCTGGATTTACATGCAGACACATTAACAGCGAAATCTATTTTGAACCCAAGATGGCACCATGAGTCACGTGATCGTTTTTTTTTTTTTTTTTTTTTGACTCGTCATGTCGCCACTCTCTCTAATAAAGGCAGCTGGCCAGCGATCAGAGTGGAGGGGCATTGAGACACGGCAGCCAGGACGCTCTGACCAGCACGAGACCCTGCCCACACCCACAGGTGTACACCGACACCTGATACTGCCAACAGCGCCAGCGCCTAGACCGCGCTCCACAACATCAACGAAGACTGACAGAAGTGACCTGACAACATCTCTCACTCACACTGAGTTACTTGGTGGCAGATGAACCAAGGGCCTAATTAGCTGCTCAAACAGAATTAAATGGTGTTTAAAACTTCCCATAGACTGAAATTTTAATTATTACTTAAAAATAGTATTTTGTGCTAATGGCATGTAAATTTGAAGACCTGCAGAGGAAATGAGGTAGGAGGAGGGGTCTTTCCAGATTGAGGTGACCAGCAGACCCGCCCTCCTTCCTGTCCTTCATGCAGACAAATAAAAAGCTGCAGCAGCGTTTAGCTGTGTGTATTATACACGGTCGTCGGTGCGTCGGGGCCCTGCAGCAGAAACTCATTATAAACACCCCTCTGTTTATTCCCAGAGGTGAGACAGCTATTATCAAGCATGTGCCATATTGTCGCCCTCATCCACACCAGAGTCGAGCCGGTTTCCTCCCTCCGAGGCCGGCCTGCGCTCGTGCGCCGGGAGCCGCTCTGACAGGCCATCACTCATTTAACCTCCTCCGACCCCGAGCCAGACAGCGCTGTGAGATGGCGTCGCTGTTAGCAGCTTCATCAAATCTGACAGCCTCTGCAGCGCCGCAACACCGTGCAGATGGCGTGTCGGTAGATGTCCCCGTTTGTCACCGAAACACAGGAATGACACGTCTTTGCTGACGCGAGGCGACCGAGCTCCACAATCTTTAATGCTGAGTACATTTCAATGTTTTAGGATGCAATTGTCCCCAGAGACGAGATGGACAGATTGCAAAAAAAGTACTAGAACAACAAAAAGTAAAAATAATGAACCACAGCTGTGCTTACATAGCGTCCAACAATCTTATGTCTCCTCACTCTCGCACTAATTTGTTTTCACGGCTAATTGCAGTTCGTCTACTTTTGAGTTTTTGGGGCTTTCTCTTTCATCGTCCACACTAATTTACTTGTTACACAACGTCACATCGCTCATGTTTTCACCTAAAGTTTGCACGGACGTCTTATGTGCAGCTAGTTTGTGACTAACCATGTTCAGTGGTTAGTTATTTAACAGCTTTGCGTCATGTTTCACTTCATTACTAAGTCCAGCACAGATGTAAAAACAAACAAGTCCAATATGTCGTTGAAAACGTTTGATCGGTTTTGAGCAAAGCTCCACAAATGGTGCAGTCATGAGTCCTTACGTTTGTCTTTGGGTTACGCCCGTAGACTGTATAAACACTCAACAAACCTTACATGATGTCACTGTAGTGTTTCTGAAGAGCTGTTTTGAAGCTCAAAAGTGGGTGTTGCCCTTTCCAGTAATGCTGACTCCGCCTACATCCTGGCCAACCCATAAATGGGCAAAGAGGTGAAAGGTGGGCGAGACCCTGCATGAAGTCAGTGGGGCAAATGAAGCCCGAACACAGCCCCGCCTCAGTGCCGCAGGCTAACCATGGTTCAGGCATTTTAATCAAGTTTATTTTGGGGGTACTGAGTGTGGTTTGTATAACAGTGGTTTATTTCCTCAGAAATCATGGATTAACTGGACCCAATGTTATCAAGATAGCTGCTTCTTCTTCTTTCAGCTGCTCCCATTAGGGGGTGCGACAACCTCTATAATGTGAAACTTGATCCGGTTCCGGTTCACCTCCACAATGACCACCTCTGACTGGGGGATCCTGAGGTGTTCCCATGCCACTGTGGAGATATAATCACTCCACTTAGTCCTGGGTCTTCCCGGGGATCTTCTCCCAGATGGACGTGCCTGGAACACATCACTTGGGAGGCGCCCAGGAGGCATCCTAACCAGATGCTCAAACCACCAGCGGCTCTACTCAGAGCTCCCCACAGATGATGGAGCTTCTCACCCTATCTCTAAGAGACACACCAGCAACCCTCCTAAAGAAGCCCATTTCAGCCGCTTGTACTGATCTAGTTCTTTCAGTCATGACCCAACCCTCATGACCATAGGTGAGAGTAGGAACAAACTATTAAAGAAACTTTATTACCACCCTTGAAAAATGTCATCTACCTATTTTATAGACACTACCCAATCTAGATCCCATGGATCCCCATGGGCAATGCGCTACTGATTGCCTCCACCAACGAAGTTGGAGGAGGTTGTTATTGGCCCTGTTTGTTTGTTTGTGTGTCTGTTTATCTGTTTGTGAACAGCCTGGAATGCATAATTTTTCATATATCGTTATGACATTTTTTGCAGACTGGCACTCACTGTCCTCTGACAAACTCTGATCCAGACTTTGGATTTTGTTGCCATTTAAATTTAACATTGAAACCTCATGTAATGTATATTTTACATTATATCTTAATCAAACGTGCCCCAATCACTCTCATATTTTAACTTGAGGTGCAGACTGGTACTCACTATCGCCTGACAAGTTTCATTACAGTAGAAGTCTTTCAGAAAGCGCTGTAACTAGGTTTAAGGATATGATTCCTTCTTTATGTTCTCTAATGCCATATACCAACACAGGGCAGAGTAGCTACCTAAACTCTGTGAGTGAGATAGATTATCTCGTCAATAGTTTTATATCCTCATTGAGGACAACTTTGGATGCTGTAGCTCCTCTGAAAAAGAGAGCCTTAAATCAGAAGTGCCTGACTCTGTGGTATAACTCACAAACTCGCAGCTTAAAGCAGATAACCCGTAAGTTGGAGAGGAAATGGCGTCTCACTAATTTAGAAGATCTTCACTTAGCCTGGAAAAGAGTCTCTTGCTCTATAAAAAAGCCCTCCGTAAAGCTAGGACATCTTACTACTCATCACTAATTGAAGAAAATAAGAACAACCCCAGGTTTCTTTTCAGCACTGTAGCCAGGCTGACAAAGAGTCAGAGCTCTATTGAGCCGAGTATTCCTTTAACTTTAACTAGTAGTGACTTCATGACTTTCTTTGCTAATAAAACTTTAACTATTAGAGAAAAAATTACTCATAGCCATCCCAAAGACATATCATTCTCTTTGGCTGCTTTCAGTGATGCCGGTATTTGGTTAGACTCTTTCTCTCCGATTGGTCTGTCTGAGTTATTTTCATTAGTTACTTCCTCCAAACCATCAACATGTCTATTAGACCCCATTCCTACCAAGCTGCTCAAGGAAGCCCTACCATTAATTAATGCTTCGGTCTTAAATATGATCAATCTATCTTTATTAGTTGGCTATGTACCACAGGCGTTTAAAGTGGCAGTAATTAAACCATTACTTAAAAAGCCATCACTTGACCCAGCTATCTTAGCTAATTATAGGCCAATCTCCAACCTTCCTTGTCTCTCAAAAATTCTTGAAAGGGTAGTTGTAAAACAGCTAACTGATCATCTGCAGAGGAATGGTCTATTTGAAGAGTTTCAGTCAGGGTTTAGAATTCATCATAGTACAGAAACAGCATTAGTGAAGGTTACAAATGATCTTCTTATGGCCTCAGACAGTGGACTCATCTCTGTGCTTGTTCTGTTAGACCTCAGTGCTGCTTTTGATACTGTTGACCATAAAAGTTTATTACAGAGATTAGAGCATGCCATAGGTATTAAAGGCACTGTGCTGCAGTGGTTTGAATCATATTTATCTAATAGATTACAATTTGTTCATGTAAATGAGATATCTTCTTCACAGACTAAGGTTAATTATGGAGTTCCACAAGGTTCTGTGCTAGGACCAATTTTATTCACTTTATACATGCTTCCCTTAGGCAGTATTATTAGACAGCATTGCTTAAATTTTCATTGTTACGCAGATGATACTCAGCTTTATCTATCCATGAAGCCAGAGGACACACACCAAATAGCTAAACTGCAGGATTGTCTTAAAGACATAAAGACATGGATGACCTCTAATTTCCTGCTTTTAAACTCAGATAAAACTGAAGTTATGTACTTGGCTCCACAAATCTTAGAAACATGGTGTCTAACCAGATCCTTACTCTGGATGGCATTACCCTGACCTCTAGTAATACTGTGAGAAATCTTGGAGTCATTTTTGATCAGGATATGTCATTCAATGCGCATATTAAACAAATATGTAGGACTGCTTTTTTGCATTTGCGCAATATCTCTAAAATTAGAAATGTTTTGTCTCAGAGTGATGCTGAAAAACTAATTCATGCATTTATTTCCTCTAGGCTGGACTATTGTAATTCATTATTATCAGGTTGTCCTAAAAGTTCCCTGAAAAGCCTTCAGTTAATTCAAAATGCTGCAGCTAGAGTACTGACAGGGACTAGAAGGAGAGAGCATATCTCACCCATATTGGCCTCTCTTCATTGGCTTCCTGTTAATTCTAGAATAGAATTTAAAATTCTTCTTCTTACTTATAAGGTTTTGAATAATCAGGTCCCATCTTATCTTAGGGACCTCATAGTACCATATCACCCCAATAGAGCGCTTCGCTCTCAGACTGCAGGCTTACTTGTAGTTCCTAGGGTTTGTAAGAGTAGAATGGGAGGCAGAGCCTTCAGCTTTCAGGCTCCTCTCCTGTGGAACCAGCTCCCAATTCAGATCAGGGAGACAGATACCCTCTCTACTTTTAAGATTAGGCTTAAAACTTTCCTTTTTGCTAAAGCTTATAGTTAGGGCTGGATCAGGTGACCCTGAACCATCCCTTAGTTATGCTGCTATAGACTTAGACTGCTGGGGGGTTCCCATGATGCACTGAGTGTTTCTTTCTCTTTTTGCTCTGTATGCACTCAGCACTCACTCAGCCCCAACCAGTCCCAGCAGAAGACTGCCCATCCCTGAGCCTGGTTCTGCTGGAGGTTTCTTCTTGTTAAAAGGGAGTTTTTCCTTCCCACTGTCGTCAAGTGCTTGCTCACAGGGGGTCGTTTTGACAGTTGGGGCTTTTCTGTAATTATTGTATGACTTTGCCTTACAATATGAAGCGCCTTGGGGCAACTGTTTGTTGTGATTTGGCGCTATATAAATAAAATTGATTTGATTTGATTTGACATAGTTTAATCCGGCTCTGATCCAGAGTGTGGAGTTTGTGGACATTTGAATTTAATATTGAAAAACCCATTTAGTGCACATTTTGCATTTTATCTCATTCAAACGTGCCTCAGTAACTGGCACTCTCAGTGAGTGGACTAAGTTTGATCCATATCTGATCCATATTGTGGATTTAGCAGATATTTGATTAAAAGCCCTTTTGATCGATATTTTTTGTATTATGTTTTAGCTTATAAAAACCCACTTCTATCAGGACTTTGACTTTGAATTTTTTTCCAAGGTAAAATTTGTGACATTGGAAACTATGAGCATGGTGCTCTAGTTGTTGTTTGTTTATTTATTTATTGTTTTAGCTTAGATTAAATAGAACTTTACTGATCCCTTGAGAAGACTCCCTCAGGGAAATTGAGGTTCCAGCAGCTTTATATAGAAGCACACAGGGTAAGAAGCACATAGAGTATCAAAAGTGAAAGTAAAAAACAGTTTGCAAATATAAATGCACAATATAACCAGTGTGGGCACAGTTCCAATAATCTGATAACCGATAATTATCGAAGATAATGTTTTCATTATTGTTTTATCTTTTTAGATAACTTTAAAAACTATTATCGGACTAATTATCTTGCGATAAATTTTTGTCCGATACTTTTTAGACCGATATCGTGGTAAATAAAGCTGAACAGCTACAAACATTTATAAAATTTAAAATCAGTTGAGCACTTAACTGTTAAATGTTTCGTAGCTGATGTATAGTTCTATCCTCTGCAAAACAGAGGAGAGCTGCTTCTAGAAGAAACCGCTCTATCCTCTGCAGGCAAAGGAGAACTGGTCACCAAAAAAAAAAACAACTCATTTCATTTAACTGCTGGGCTGATATTTTCAATCACTGTACTCTGTTCCAGCTCAAACTGTACCACGGTACAGAACAGCATGGTGTAAAAGTTCAGAGCTCACGATTTATGTTCTCACACACATTGTACGTTCAAAAACCACACGTCAGACTCGTGTTTCCAGAAGCAAAACATAAACAGAGGCTTTTTTTCAGATTTTATTTACATTTCTTATGTTTTACAAAAACTCTCGATGGGAGGCATCAAAGTTTAAAAAATAAATATTACAAGACAGGTCTGCGGTGTTTGCACAGGCACAGTGCGAGCGGTTAGATGCTTGTAGCTCTTCAACAGCGGGATACCCTCACGACGGCCGACCAGAATATCAAACAGGTTTGATTTTCATTTGACCATACGATCGGCGATCAGGAGGTGGTCGTGGGATGTTAAACGCAGCTCGTTACTCCATGTATACTAAATGATGCAGGACGCTCAATTAACCTGAAACTCGGTGCGATCCAAAAAATTCTTGCACGAATGAAAAATCACCTGAAAAAGGGCCAAAACGCTCACAGTGTAAACCCAGCTGAAGTACTGAACGTCTGGCACCAGTAGCTCATGGAGGTGTTCTATTTATTTTTGACACCGGTTATATCAGACGGTTATCTAATTACAACTTGGCTTTTTTTTTTTTGAAAATGCCTGTTTTTACAAATAAAAAATTGGAATATTTTACAAAAGTACATTTATCTGTAAACACCAACACACGACACACCTCACATTAATGTGTTGGTTTACATAATGAATGACTCAACCAAATCAGTGTTAGCGGAGGCACATTTTACCCAGAATCCTTTGTGATCTGTCTGTGTTTGTTAGAAAACTTCACAATTAGTGCATTATTCAACATTAAAAGACATATGTTATATTTTAACTTTGCACAAATGACAGAAATGACATTAATGGAGTTATTCTATCAGTATTCATTTTATTTATACACCAAACCATAACTCAGCATTGCTTTATTTTCCAAGACCTCGGCCTGACGGAAGCGTTGTGATTGAATAGAGAGTTGAGCTTCATGGCTGCTCTCAGCTTGCTTCTGTGCTGGAAGACATGTAGTAAACAGGAGCGTCCAACAGGGGGCAGGATGCTCAAAGACAGAAGTGCTGATTCATTGTTTGGGTCTGTCGTCACTTTTGATGCTACCAGAAGCGATCGTGGTGTTAAAACTCAAAATCAGCTTGTTAGTAGTTGCAAGTGTACTGGAGACAATACTGGAAGTTATCGGTTATCTGTAACTTCTGATACATTTTTGGGTGGTTTATCATTTTATCTTTATCAAAGAAAACTTTTCAGTTATCTGATTATCTGTTATCGAAGTTAATTTTTTGGTTATCTGTGCCCACCACTGAATATAAATACCAAACATAGTGATCAATACTGGTTTCCTGGCTACTACTGCTCCTCTCCTTCCCGTCCTCTGTCTTCCTGTTGCTCCTCCTCCCACTGAGTGAGGAGTTTTTCAGACTGATGGTCCTGCACTTGGGAAGGAGTAGTATGTGGCTGAAGAGGCTCCTCTGGTTGCTGATGATGGTGTACAGAGGGCGCATGTTGAATTTCCTGCAGATTAAGAAAAGTGTTTTATCAGACATATTGAGATGAATCTGGCTTGTGCAGGACCTCCCTGGAGAGACTTCTTGGAATGAGATGGATTTTAAAAAAGAGTAATGTGAGCTGTTTAACCTCCACACATTAGTCTCTGAAAACCAATTAAGTCACGATCCGTTTGAGATCCTTCCGCCGTGTATGCGATCAATTTTAATGTAACTTTTCTTTTGATGTGAATAATTCACATTCATCCTTAATGTTGAGAACAAGTGATTTCACACATTAGTGCAGTTTCATTGTCTCATTAGTCAGAAGGAAAGTTGCCTGCTTGATACTTTTGTTCGCTTTCATCTCTGAGCAGATTAGAGACGCGGCTGCCACCTGAAGCAGCCCCGCTTTGTTTAAAATAGCGGCTTCGCCGGCGGCGGATGCCTGCTGGAAAGTAGCTTCCATTGTCTTCATTATTGTAATCGGCCTCTCTCGGGTGTGGACGTTACTATTAATGAGTACAAACAGCCAGAAGCAGAGTTCCTCTCTGTCCTCGGGCTGTTGGATCGGCCCGCCGCCTCCACTCACAACATATTTGGACTGAAACACTGTTCACTCGCTCTGAGATTCCCTTCTGAGTGAAAAGTGCTTCACCTTTTCTGAAGCTACAGTATTTCAGTTCCACACTGAGGACATGAGTCTTCTTCCCGGGATGGATCCAGCCAAAAATAAATTGATAAAAGATGCAAACGAAAAAATAAAAGTAAAGAGAAAAATAACACAAAACAAGAGGTTTTTAAGTTTGATGACCTATTTGCCACAATTTCTGAGTCATTATCTTCCACTGAAAAAGAAAAATCTGAACAGTATAGGTTCAGGTTTTCCACAGCAGTATAATAAGTGTTTATGATCTTCATGATACTCTAATAGATTAAAGAGATTTTTGAGATTCCTGGCAAATATCATAAAAATTCACTGGCAATGCCTTTGCTAGTTGATGTTGTGAAACATTTTTGTTTCCGCCATGTTCTTTTAGTTCACAGTTGCAAAATCTAGCAATATTGCATTGCATATTACTGTGTTGTACAGAGTCATGAAAGATATGGCTTACGAAAAAATATTTTTGTTTGAAAATTTGACTTTTCGTGTTAGTAGTTATGATGGAAAGAGTTATTCACTACTAGCATCTTTATTATTATTTTAATTTATTTTAGGGTCTGTAGCCACATTATGCAGTCATTCCAAGACTGAGTGGCAATGAATCAGCCCCCCCCCCCCCCCCACCACCACCACCACCACCACCAAACATTTCTGGATGCACCCTTGTCTTCATTTCCTATCTGGATATGGGGTCAAAGGTTTTGTACAGACTGCAAGTACAAATCTGATTTTTGTGCATATCTGATTTGGATCTGATTCTATGCTGTAAGTCTGAACAGTCAAATATCAACTGAAAACTGTTTTTCCAAATCTATTTCAAACGTCATTCATAGGTGGTTTGAAATGTGATTCATATCACAATTTTGCAAATCTGTTTTGGTCTGAATGCTCAGATTGGATTCATGGTGTGATTTGTTACATCTGCATCTTTTGATTGCCACATGGACACATAGATCGGATCTGATCACTTGCTGTATATAATGTGGACACTCAATCGGTGAGATAAGATTTTAGTCAGATATGCAGTAAATCTGGTTTGAAGTAGTCTGAGTTTGACCTGAGTGATGCACCATATTAAATAAGGTGAATTATTTTCTTCCATCACTTCTTAGGTCTCAGGTGAACCGCAAACAGATCTGACCCACCAGCATGAAAGATCATAAATTCAGGAGGATGGAAGGACTTTAGCCTTGTTTCAAAAACCACATTTCTTCAGTCTTCCACTGAATGCTCATTCTCAGTCAGACCAAGTCTGGGACTGTGAACTGCCACTGCATGTTGACGTATCCACCATGCCATGAAACCACCATGGGTCCTGGACTGCAACCACCCAGACAGACAACTGGTCCATCCCCACATCTCCAAAGTAACCCTCAGCCAGGTGAAACGTGTCCTTGGACTTCTGCAGTTGCTGGCATCCTCAACACTGAGGCAGGTACCTGTGCATTGGATCATGCACAGTTGTAGCTGCCTCAGTCGGATCAGGCCCATTTTATTATCCAGTGAACGATTCGAAAGAATGATTAACTGATTAACATCACTTTGAGCAGATGGAATCAGTTAATCAGTGAAATCAGATGGTGGAGTTGGTGGTTGAAAATAATCTGGAATCAGTTTGACACCTCTGATGTAGAGGATGCTCATGCAAAAAATACTCTTACATTTCGCACTATATTATACAAATAATGTTTTTTCATTTGTGCAGTGGTAAGAATGTTTCATTGAGGGGAAAGATGGAATGTTCTATTCAGCCGGGCTCCACCTCGTTGAATGGAACATTCCATCTTTTTCCTCAATGAAATATTCTTACCATTGCATCAATGAAACAACATTAATTATTTCTTTTATATAATGCCTAAAATAGACCCTTGTCATTTGATATTTTATTCATTTACAAACAAGAGAACAGAGACTTGCATTTTGGTGTTCATCACTGGTCTTTTAATGTCAAGAGGTTCCAAACAGTCCAACACGAACTTTAAATAGCAATCCAATCCAAAATTGTTCTCAGTCACCTTAAAAACAGTCAGATAGTTCAAAAACAATCCTGGTAATGTCGTCCGTATCCAACGCTGTGCATTGACCTGGTTGTGTGCAGGCTGCTGTCTGCTTCCCTCAGTCCAATAACAAATCACAACAGAAATTTCTTCATCTGACAGCATTTCTATTTCAGCTGCAGATGTCTCAGCAAATACTGCAAACGCCTCCACACGGCTTACGGCCTACTGGATTTGTTTTGCTGTGTTACAAGAATGAGCAGCGCCTGTCACCAAAACAAACACCGCCATGTTTGTTTTAAGCTAAGTGTCATTGCTGCTAGTGTGAGTGTGCTGTGGTCACGGTGTGTGATAGCATGAATTGTATAGTACGAAAATTGCATGGTAAATGGAACAAAATGGCAAATGGGACAAATGATACATTTCATGTGACATAGAAACCACCAATCAAATGACAAGGATCTATTTAGGTGTTTATACAAACAGTGTGTGTGTGTGTGTGTGTGTGTGTGTGTGTGTGTGTGTGTGTGTGTGTGTATGTGTATACACATACACACACATACATGATTTGGCGCTATATAAAAAAAAAATTGATTGATTGATTGATATATACAGTGAGGAAAATAAGTATTTGAACACCCTGCGATTTTACAAGTTCTCCCACTTAGAAATCATGGAGGGGTCTGAAATTTTCATCTTAGGTGCGTGTCCACTGTGAGAGACATAATCTAAAGAAAAAAAATCCGGAAATCACAATGTACGATTTTTTTAATAATTTATTTGTATGTTACTGCTGCAAATAAGTATTTGAACACCTGTGAAAATCAGTGTTAATATTTGGTACAGTAGTCTTTGTTTGCAGTTACAGAGGTCAAACGTTTCCTGTAGTTTTTCACCAGGTTTTCACACACTGCAGCAGGGATTTTGGTCCACTCCTCCATACTGATCTTCTCTAGGTCTTTCAGGTTTGGAGTTTCAGCTCCCACCAAAGATTTTCTATTGAGTTCAGGTCTGCAGACTGGCCAGGCCACTCCAGGACCTTGAAATGCTTCTTACGGAGCCCCTCCTTAGTTGCCCTGGCTGTGTGTTTGGAGTTATTGTCATGTTGGAAGACCCAGCCATGACCCATCTTCAATGCTCTTACTGAGGGAAGGAGGTTGTTTGCCAAAATCTTGCAATACATGACCCCATCCATCCTCCCTTCAATACGGTGCAGTCGTCCTGTCCCCTGTGCAGAAGAGCACCCCCAGAGTATGATGTTTCCACCCCCATGCTTCACGGCTGGGATGGTTTTCTTGGGGTTGTTCTCATCCTCTAAACATGGTAAGTGGAGTTGATTCCAAAAAGCTCTGTTCTGGTCTCATCTGACCACATGACCTTCTCCCATGCCTCCTCTGGATCATCCAGATGGTCACTGGTGAACTTCAAACGGACCTGGACATGTGCTGGCTTGAGCAGGGGGACCTTGCTGCCCTGCAGGATTTTAAACCATGACAGCATCATGTGTTACTAATGTAATCTTTGTGACTGTGGTCCCAGCTCTCTTCAGGTCATTGACCAGGTCCTCCTGTGTAGTTCTGAGCTTTCTCAGAATCATCCTTACCCCACAAAGTGAGATCTTGCATGGAATCCCAGACCGAGGGAGATTGACAGTCATCTTGTGTTTCTTCCACTTTCTAATAAATAATCATATCAGTTGTTGTCTTCTACCAAGCTGCTTGCCTGTTGTCCTGTAGTCCATCCCAGCCTTGTGCAGGTCTACAGTTTTGTCCCTGGTGTCCTTAGACAGCTCTTTGGTCTTGGCTATGGTGGACAGGTTGGAGTGTGATTGATTGTGTGAACAGGTGTCTTTTATACAGGTAACAACTTCAAACAGGTGCAATTAATACAGGTAAAGAGTGCAGAATAAGAGGGCTTCTTAAAGACAAATTAACAGGTCTGTGAGACACAGAATTCTTGCTGGTTGGTAGGTGATCAAATACTTATTTGCAGCAGTAACATACAAATAAATTATAAAAAAAAAAAAAATCATACATTGTGATTTCTGGATTTTTTTTTTTTATGTCTCTCACAGTGGACTTGCACCTAAGATGAGAATTTCAGACCCCTCCATGATTTCTAAGTTGAGAGCATGTGCCCCTGAAGGCTCTTTGCTATTTTCAGCTACATCACAGTGAGATTTAGCACCACAGTTGGTTTTCACCAAGAGAGTTCTCTGGCAGTAAATGAGAAGTGATGTCAGACCATCACCTGCAAGTTAAACAGCTCCCTGGTCCTTCAGGTCCATCTAATGAAACCTTTTTGTTGTGTCAAACATCACACACACTGACAGGGCGTCTGATTCTGCTCACAGCTCAGCTCTAAATAATTATTATTTGTTCTCTGATTGTTACTTCTTTCTTGATTGGATTTCACTTGTAATACTTTGGGTATTTTTGTGAGATATTTTCATCAAACTGTGTGGGTTTTAAATGTCTCAAGAACAGACAACCCATCAGATGTCTAAAAGGACTCCATGTCACTGGTCGCATTTTTGGTGTTTATTTTGACCTCTGTGGAAAAAAAAGACATTTGAGTCAATCATTGACCACAAGATTTTTAAATTAGTAATTTTTCTGAGACACTGTGCAACAAACCAGCAACATCAAGGAAGTATACTAACATAAAACTATTACTATAAATGTATTCATCATCCACTGTAGCAGTGATGAGACATGCTGCCAGTAGGACCCATGTGGCAGAAACTAAACAGAAAACTGAACGAATCTCTGCACAAAAATAAGCTATTCATGCAAGAAATGAAGACAACCTGAAAGATGAGGATTCTAAACAAACTGAGTCAAAGCAGGACGTAGACAGCCCATTGAAATGTCAAGCAGAGGAACATAGACAAAAGAAAGTGTTACAAAGGGAAACACTTTGGATTTTCAAGTTCAGGGACATCCTGAGTCCCAGTCTGCACATGGACATGCACAATGTTCCTCCCCTGTAACAGTGTTCTGCCTGAGCTGAAGACTCAGTTCAATTCATTTTTGTTGCACGAAACAATGAAACACTTCTCTCCCAAACGAAAGATTCCTGGTTAAAGGCAATCAGTGCCCCTTTCTCCATGCACACCTAGAGATTCATCAAGAGAGATTAGCCCAGGTGAAATGTCAACATGCAGATCCATCAATCAACATGCAGATCCATACCCAATCAGCAAGGAGAGACTGGAACATCAAAAGAAATGACAACTAGGGGCCGCTCCCAGAGCTTCTCACATATCTCCATAACTATTAGAGATCAATTACGCAAAATCTACGACGCTGATTTTTCCATAAACCTTGTGTTATGGTGGGCTATGGGCCATGGAAGGAACCACTGAACCTGAGAGAGCTGCTGAAATGGACATCAGAGCTGCAGAACACACACCGTGTTTTGACAGACACATGCATGTGTGCACTTGTTGTACTCACATCGAAAAATATCAAAACATATATTGCATCTACAATGGGCTGGAGAGCGTGCACACTGACAGGCTGTTCCAGCTGGACCGGACCGTCGATTTATGTGGACATGCAGCAGGAGATCTGAACGCCACGTCTATCACAGCACTTTTCTTTTTTTTTTAAGAAAATATGTTTGTCCTTGTTGATTAGAGCCATTTTGCACTTCTGTTACAAAACAGTGATTGTAGTGCAGTGGTAAAGTTTCTGTCTGGTAATCAGGATGAGTGGGTTCAAATCACGAGTGGTGTTTTTTCTTCTTTTTTTTTCTTTTTACCAGGGTTGTTTGACCATGGGGTCCTGTATTGTGTCCCCCTTCATGTATCATTTATATCAACCCAGTGATATTCATTAATTATACAGCTGGTTTTTATTTCATTTTCCTCCACATTAGCGGAGCAATGTGGTGCAGCTTGTCCAGTGGATTACACTGTGTTCCTGCTCGACAGACACTGTCACGTGCACCAATCATCATGCTGGCATCATGCACACCTGCCCCTTGGCGCGATGTTTCGTAGTGCGCTCATACGTCTCTATCACCGTGTGTTGTCCTGGACCAAATCTGCACAATGTGTGAAGGGGCCCTTAGTGTGGTCTTTGGCAAGCTGGGGCGTTATAATGAGAAGGAAGTAACCACATAATCATTATCTGTGTCTGAGGTGTGAAAATGTGTGCAGAGTGTTGCAAATCACTGAGTTTTGCAAAAGTATGAAGTTGAGTCTGTGCTTATTGTTGCACAATTCTGGACAGGAGTTGTGCTTCTTGAATCTGAAGATCTGATTACTGTGTGAACATTTTCATTTTAGTGAGTTAATAACTGTGAAAAACCTGTCATAATAACAACAACACACGGAGAATCATAAAGAAAAAGATATAAATAAAGATCAACTTAATTTAGCCCAAAGGAAATTATTTTTCCAGAGTACAGAAATAGTAAATAGTAAACAGTGGTTAGCTAAATACACAATTACAGAAATTGTTAGTATTAAATAGACATCAATCAATCATTTTTTTTTTACATTAAGTACAACAAATTTATGTGAAATGACTGTAAGATATATTGCACAAGATGTTTAACAATATTGCACATAACTCTCACTAACTCTGTTCATTATGTATTCATCCTGGAGAAGTGGGAGGAGTTATACAGTCTGACTGCCACAGGTAGGAAAGACCTCATGTGGTGTTCTGTGGTGCACCTCAGTGGCCTCAGTCTTTGGCTGAAGGTGCTCTGACAGGACATCAGTGTGGCATGCAGGCTCAGGCTCAAGTTGAAGATGTGCTGGAAAATCCCACAGAGCTGGACAGCACATCCCTTCAGCACTCTGGGACTGAGGCAGCCAGGACCTGCCGCCTTTCCCAGACACAGGCGACTAAATCCTCTTATCACATCCGTTAGTTACGTTATATCATTCATGACTTGTCCCATATGTCACATTTTGCATTGAGGTTTGGGGAAACACATATAAAACAAATACAAATAGAATATTTTTATTAGAAAAGAAAGCTATAAGAGTTATAAGTAATAAACCATGTTGTGAGCCAACTAACCCACTATTTGTCTGTTTACACATTTTGAAATTCTGGAACTTGATTATATCATGATACAAATCATGTACAAAGTTAAAAATAAACGTTTGCCTCAACATGTCCAGGATCTGTTTAAAATGAGCGAGTCCAGCTATAGTTTGAGAGGAACATTATTATTTGCTAAAATCAATACCGAATTACTGTAAAAAAAAAAGTCATTGTGTTTCTGTAAAAGGTGCAAAATTTTGGAATAGCTCTTCTGATAGCATTAAATTATCTGGCACTTTAGTTGGCTCAAAAAGACTTTATAAAAGAATATAATTACTTATTATAGTATGATGAATTACACTATTTGTTCTGTTGTGTTGAGATATTTTAGTGTGCTTCATTTTCTTTTTCTTTTTTTGGTATTAGTTGTTATGAGTGTGTGTGTGTATATATATATATATATACATATATATATATATATATATATATATATATATATATATTCAGAATAATAGTAGTGCTGCGTGACTAAAAAGATTAATCCAGGTTTTGAGTATATTTGTTATTGTTACATGGGAAACAAGGTACCAGTAGATTCAGTAGATTCACACAAATCCAACAAGACCAAGCATTCATGATATGCACACTCTTAAGGCTATGAAATTGGGCTATTAGTAAAAAAAGTAGAAAAGGGGGTGTTCACAATAATAGTAGCATCTGCTGTTGACGCTACAAACTCAAAACTATTCTGTTCAAACTGCTTTTTTTATCAATCCTGTGAATCACTAAACTAGTATTTAGTTGTATAACCACAGTTTTTCATGATTTCTTCACATCCGCGAGGCATTAATTTTGTTTGTTTAGAACCAAGATTTTGCTGGTTTACAGTGTGCTTGGGGTCATTGTCTTGTTGAAACACCCATTTCAAGGGCATGTCCTCTTCAGCATAAGGCAACATGACCTCTTCAAGTATTTTGACATATCCAAACTGATCCATGATACCTGGTATGTGATATATAGGCCCAACACCATAGTAGGAGAAACATGCCCATATCATGATGCTTGCACCACCATGCTTCACTGTCGTCACTGTGAACTGTGGCTTGAATTCAGAGTTTGGGGGTCGTCTCACAAACTGTCTGCAGCCCTTGGACCCAAAAAGAACAATTTTACTCTCATCAGTCTACAAAATATTCCTCCATTTCTCTTTAGGCCAGTTGAAGTGTTCTTTGGCAAATTGTAACCTCTTCTGCACGTCTTTTATTTAACAGAGGGACTTTGTGGGGGATTCTTGCAAATAAATTAGCTTCACACAGGCGTCTTCTAACTGTCACAGCACTTACAGGTAACTCCAGACTGTCTTTGATCATCCTGGAGCTGATCAGTGGGTGAGCCTTTGCCATTCTGGTTATTCTTCTATCCATTTTGATGGTTGTTTTCCATTTTCTTCCACGCATCTCTGTTTTGTTTTTTGTGTGTGTGTGTGTGTGTCCATTTTAAAGCATTGGAGATCATTGTAGATGAACAGCCTATAATTTTTTGCACCTGCGTATAAGTTTTCCCCTCTCCAATCAACTTTTTAATCAAACTACGCTGTTCTTCTGAACAATGTCTTGAACGTCCCATTTTATTCAGGCTTTCAAAGAGAAAAGCATGTTCAACAGGTGCTGGCTTCATCCTTAAATAGGGGACACCTGATTCACACCTGTTTGTTCCACAAAACTGACGAACTCACTGACTGAATGCCACACTACTATTATTGTGAACACCCCCTTTTCTACTTTTTTTTACTAATAGCCCAATTTCATAGCCTTAAGAGTGTGCATATCATGAATGCTTGGTCTTGTTGGATTTGTGAGAATCTACTGAATCTACTGGTACCTTGTTTCCCATGTAACAATAAGAAATATACTCAAAACCTGGATTAATCTTTTTAGTCACATAGCACTACTATTATTCTGAATATATATATATGTATGTATGTATGTATGTATGTGTGTGTGTGTGTGTGTGTGTGTATATATATATATATATATATATATGTGTGTGTGTGTGTGTGTGTTTGTACAGGGGTGGGTCTTTATAAGCTTTTGCTTCTACCTACACCTTTTCAGATGCACAAAACTGGGAAATTGTTTGCAAGCTTTTTGTTTAATAAGATTTTTTGTTAAGTATGTGTCTGTGTGCCAAAAAAATTCATTCCTTCATTCACATCCTCAGCAGTGATGGTAATGGGAGAGGATGAAGAGAGCCCTGGATGAGATGGAGAGCAGAAGCGCTGAGGTGTCTGGGCAGGAGCAACCGGAGGCATCGAGGAGAATGAGAGTGCAGGGGAGGGAGGGTGGTGGGGGCAGGTTGGCGGTCATCATTAGGGTGTGAGGTGAGTGCACAGGGGAGGGGGAGCACTGAGAGGAGCTGGGGGGCAGGTGGGAAGAGTCCATGTAGTCATACCTGCTGAAGAACAGGTTTAGCTTGTCGGCCTGCTTCCATCATCTGGTCTAGTGATGGTTCTCATCTCCTTCCACACCTCCCTCATGTTGTTCTGCTGGAGTTTGCTCTCCAGCTTCCTCCTGTAACCGTCCTTCCCCTCTGTGATCTTCTACCCTCTTCAGCTTCTCTCTGTCTCCAGTCCTGAATGCTGCCTTCTTCCTGTTCAGAGTCACCTTGATGTCCTTGAATCATGCCAGAAAACAGGACAACACAGAGATCAAACCAAACCGTGACCCCGTCATGAAACGCTTCAAACACTATACTGAGCAAGTCATTTTATTTGAGACTCTAAGTTGAGCCTCTCTTCTTGATAACTGACTTAACTGGTGTTACAGAGATAAGTGCTCTGTGTGTGTGTGTGTGTGTGTGTGTGTGTGTGTGTGTGTGTGTGTGTGTGTGTGTGTGTGTGTGTGTGTGTGTGTGTGTGTGTGTGTGTGTGCGTGTGAAAACCAGGTGTGTGTTTTATGCTTTTGATTTGAATTTCTGAGGAAACCTAATGTTTCATGAAGCCTGTGTCATGGTGGATCTGTGGG
This sequence comes from Thalassophryne amazonica, assembly GCF_902500255.1. NCBI lineage: Eukaryota > Metazoa > Chordata > Actinopteri > Batrachoidiformes > Batrachoididae > Thalassophryne > Thalassophryne amazonica. Next base: position 5,442,298 of record NC_047116.1, on the reverse strand, counting down.
GTTTTGTTTTCTGCCTTCCTCATCTGTAATCGTCACTCAGAGCGTGTGAAACGTGCATGTCATGTTTTCGTGCTGGTAGGAAGCGATGGTTCACTCGGTTTGGTTGACAGAGCTTTGTTTGTTGCAGGAGTGTTTAGTTTGAGCTGTTGGACCTCTTCCTGATCCGACGCCGGGTTCAATCAAATGTCTGTCGAGTGAACAGCACAAATTAGTTATTTTTTGTTGGTATCTCATCTCCACGCTGTCGCCGCGCTGAGCCGTTAGAGATGAACGCGCTAACTGGTTTCCCCTTGAGTGCTTCTTGACTGACTGATTTACAGTCACGCTTGTGTGTTCTCACAATGTGACACCAATGAAACACTTTAATCCACAAAGGACGCCAACACGGCGGCTGCTCAGCTGACCGGGACTGTAAACAGCTGCCATGATGCTCCATCATTCACACGCATGTAAATAAATCAACTGACCTCATAAAAGTCATTCCACATGATTTTTTTTTTTTTAAGACAACCCAAAAACATAACATGAAGGTGTGTTCTTGTGCTTTGGGAATGTGTGTGTGTGTGTGTGTGTGTGTGTGTGTGTGTGTGTGTGTGTGTGTGTGTGTGTGTGTGTGTGTGTGTGTGTGTTTTTTTTTCCACTGACACACCACTTGTCAGAATTTGAACCTGTGCCGGTGGATTTGTAAACATCACCTTCACCATTCAGCCACGACAGCTGAGTTTGAAACATGTAAAATAATATTTTAGAATAACCAAATAAAAACTCTGTTTGCAGCAAAGTGTCAAAAATTAAAGATGATGAATTTATATTCAACTACAAAAGGAAAACGTAGACTTGACTGAAAGTGTGGAGAACAATGGTCCAAATCTTTCCTGTCTTACTGTAAAGGTGAAGTCACACTGTGACGGAGTGAAATAATTTGTCCAGTAGGAAAAATTGCAGAATCGGTCAGTCTCTAGTGGATTTGGGGCTCTGATGTAATGAGTGGACAGTCACAGAATAGCACAGCACTTCGGGACATGAACAGAAGATAAACAGAAAACTCACGGACAAAACTAAGAGACATCCATTCCCAAGTGAATGAACAAGAAAAGGACAAAACAGTAAACAAACATGCCACCTCCATCTGATGTGTATCTCAAAGTTTTGAGCATGCACAGAACTTTGAGACAGACTCGCCGGATGTCAGCTGACAAGGAACATGTTTAACAAATGAGCAAAGGATTTGTACAAGACAAAAACAGGCATGAACCAATATAAAAAATATTATATCAGTTCCTAGTACGTTTCCTCAATCCATCATAGTGTCACTTCGGTCACTTGTTACAGTTGCACAACCAATGACAACTGGAACCACGTCTCTTGGAGGATCCTTGGGTTCTGCTGGAATGAGCAGTTACTTAGGGAGACGCACATGGAGTATCACTTACATTATGACAGAACATCGGCTTTGACATTTTGTCCATGTGGTGAGTTCCTCTGGACATGATCCAGGACACACGTGCCTCAGTGCTCAGGATCCCAGCAGCCAGAGAAGGTTTGTTTGACCTGGTAGCAGCAGATAGATGGTTACTTTCCAGAGGTGTGGATGGACCAGTTATCTGCCTGTGTGGTTGCCATCTAGGACTGAATGGGGAGGTGTGTGACACCAGTAATGACAGAATACAGACATGGGGAGAGCTCAGCCTCAGCTGAGAACTCTGCTCGGGTTATGGTTTGGGGTAAGAGTAGGGTTAGGCCCGGGCCCAGTTCACATCTGGGCCTGAGTTGTCATCAGGCCGACTCCTGTATCCAAACCATCAGGTGGGTCAGAGCTTCACTGTGGACACATACTGTAGCTGCCACTAAATGAGATTTAGAAGCTCAGTTTAACACTAGGGACCTGCTAACTAGCTCAGCTTGCTGCCTTGGTGTGTAGCTGCAGAAGGTGTCAACCAACTTGTACATCAGTCGCTTGTTAAACCATGTTCTTTTCTTGCTGCAAAACTTGAAAATGTCTTCCCGAAGAAGCCCGTGGTGCTAACCTTTAGACAGTGTGACTATGGGCTGTCACCACCTGCTCCGTCAGGAATTATGATGTCAGACGTGCTTTTTAATTTGGGTTATTTTCTTCTGTGAATGTGGAGCATCTCCAGGTCTGACAGGCCTGCAGATGTAAGTGAGACATCCAACATTACAGCTGCTGGAAACATGTCAGGACAATTCTATTAGTGATTCAGGCATAAATAGACTGTCTCCCTGTCTCTTATCTGAATATTAACAAAGGAGCTCCTCCTCTGTCTGAGCTCACAGTGCCGTTAAATACACCTGCTCCTACAGCTGCCTACCAGATCCAGGTTTTAGTGCTGCACTAAAGCCACACATGATGAGCCATGGATTTGCCTGGACTATCCATGTGAATATTTTCATTTTGAGTCTGAATTTAATGAGCTATCGTGTTAATTTCTTCAGAAATCCAGTGACAAGCTCTTGTGCTGAGGTTTGAGATGATGGAAGCCAACAGTGTCTAAAATGTAGCCTGCTATTGAAGCTAGAATAATCCAGGGCCCGTATCCATGAAGCACCCTGAGGCTAAAAATACCTCCTAGTGACATTATTCTAAGAAAAACCATAGAATTCCTCGAATTCTTAGGCATTTCTTAGAATTGGTAAGATGAAAGTTGTCTGCAAAGCACATTCGGCTTTAAGAGAGCTCCTAAGGTGCCAAACTGGTAAGAGGAGGGAGTAGGACTTTTAAGAATCTTAAGAGTGTCTTAAGAGACTAGCTGGTGGGAAAGAAGGAGAGGAAGCAGAGACATTCTCCATATGTAGGATGACAATGAGTCAGTAACACGTGACCAGACTGATCTACATAATTATTTTACGTTAATTTACTGTCTTAATGTATTTGGAAATTGTTTAGATTCTTGTTATATACACACTGTTAATATTGGTATTATTATTATTATCATTATCATCATCATCATCATCATCATCATCATCATCATCAATGAACATACTAAATAAACTCATACATGCACACATGTATGCATACATGCACGCTTTTAATATATAGATATTTGACATGTGAATGATGTTTGTTCAAACATTTTCAAGCTGCGTCAAGTTGTTGCCCATTTAACAAGATGGTGCCAGTGTTTGCGGCCTGCCTTCTGTCTCTATGAACTGTGGTAGTTTTCCTGCTGTTTTGGCTGCTTATATGGAATGTCAACTGTCTGCTGGTTTATGATCATCAATCACTCCTAAATATACGTCAATGTGAGTGGTGGGGACAGTCTGGTCAAGATGGGCAGAGGATCTTCCACTTTTCACCACCTGTGGGTATACCGGCTTAGCTCTGCCATTTTCCAGCTTTATCTGCGTGTAGAAGGCGCAGACATCGTGGGAAACATAGCGGCAGGCTGACTAAACTTAAAGCCAGTTTGGCATGTTCTCCTGTTGCTCTCTCTGAGATATTGGGTCGGCATCTCTTCGCTGTATTTCGTGGTGTTTTCTTGATCCGATTGCCTCCTCTTTGGTTCCTGTGGTCGGCTCGGATGAGGTGCAACCGGCAAATCTCTCCTTTCCTTACTGCAGTGGGCGTGGGGTGAATCTACGGAATCTGCAGCCTCTCGCCCGGGCCGGACAGTCGGCTAATGTTCTGGCTCCTGTCAGGATAGCGCTGGTAAATGCGAGATCGCTGGCTAACAAAACCTTAATCCTGAAGGATTTTTTATGGCCCGTGGATTGGATTTTCTCTGTGTTACTGAGACTTGGATGTCTGCTGGTGAGTCTAGTGCTTTCTGTGAACTTATGCCACCCGACTGCACGTATTTTAACTCTCTGAAAACGTCAGGACGTGGCGGAGGCACTGCGACTGTTTACAAAGAACAATATAAGTGTAAACGGGTCAATATGGCAACATCTTATTCCAGCTTTGAATCTCACTTATTTGACCTTCGCTCTGACCTCCCGATGTTGTGCGCTGTTGTTTACAGACCCCGTAGTATAACAAAGATTTTATCAGTGATTTTGCTGATTTTCTGTCACAAATAATGCCAAACTATGATCGGATTTTAATTGGTGACTTTAATATTCATGTTTGTTGTCCTCTGAAGCCGCTGGCCAATGTTTTTTTAGATTTGATTGATTGTTTTAATTTTGTTCAGTCTGTGTCTCGTCCGACACAGGAACATGGGCACATTCTTGATCTTGTTTTAACTTATGGTTTTACTGTGTCTAATTTAGAGGTTTATGATGCTGTTTTTCGGACCATATTCTTTTTGACATGCCTCCTTTTTGTCATATGGTTAAATCTTGCGCTCCTACTCAGCGCTGTCATGTTCTTAATTCTTCCACTGCTGCTTAGTTTTCCACTGCTTTTCGTGCTGTGATCAGCTCTTCTGAGTGTCTCGGCTTTAATTTAGATGTTGACACCTTCACCTCTGAATTCAACTTGATTTGTCAGAGTGTCTTAGATACTGTAGCTCCATTGAAACTTAGATCTTCCAAACGTCGATCCTTGGATGAATGATGTTACGCGCACTGTCAGGCGTGAGTGTAGGAAGCTGAGCGAAAGTGGAAGGACAGATCTCAGTTGTCCTTCCAGTTACTGCGTGCTGGCGTTTTTATCAGAAAACTATGAAGGCTGCTAAATTTAAGTACTTTTCTGATGTTATTGCTTTGAACTGTCATAATCCTTGTGTTCTTTTTAAGATTGTAAATTCTGTTTTAAGTGCACCACAATTGAATTGTCTGGAGAGCTCCACTGAATTGTGTGAGAATTTTATGAGTTTTTTTCTTAAAAAGGTAGTTGGTATCAGGGCCCTCATTAGTTCTCCTGCTTATGACCCTTCTATCTCCGTGACATGCTCAGCTGTTTTTGACCAGTTTGAGTCTGTCAGTTTGCCATTTTTGAGAGATATTATTGGTCATATGAAGCCTGCTGGTTCTCCAAATGACCCTTTGCCACCTCGTCTTTTTAAAGAGGCTCTTTCCATGTTGGCACCATTTGTACTGAATATTATTAATGGGAGTTTGATTAATGGTATAGTGCCTACCAGTTTCAAGAATGCAGTGGTGACCCCACTTATTAAGAAATCTGGCTTAGATTCTTCTGAACTTTCCAATTTTAGGCCAATTTCCAAACTTCCTTTTCTCTCTAAAATTTTGGAGAAAATTGTATATTGCCAGTTGAGTTCTTTTCTAAATAATCATGACACTCTGGACTTGTTTCAGTCTGGTTTTAAATCCCGTCACAGTACTGAGTCGGCACTGCTGCAGGTTTTTAATGACATTTGTGTAGCTACTGATTCTGGTCACTGTGTTGTTTTGGTCCTGTTGGATCTAACAGTGGCCTTCGATACAGTGGACCATCAGATCCTCTTGTCTTGTCTGGAAAACTGGGTGGGCATTAAGGGTGTTGTTTTAGACTGGTTTAGATCCTACCTATCAGAGAGAAGTTTTTGTGTCTGTATTGGAGTTGTTGAATCTTGCGCAGCGCCCCTTACATGTGGGGTGCCTCAAGGCTCCATACTTGGTCCGCTTCTTTTTTCTTTGTATCTACTCCCAATGGGATCAATTTTTAGCAGACATGATATCTCTTTTCATTTTTATGCTGATAAATAAATATAAATAAATACATTTTATTTATATAGTGCCAAATCACAACAAACAGTTGCCCCAAGGAGCTGATGACTGTCAAATTTATCTGCCACTGAAGCAGCAAAATGCATACTCTGCAAACCATCTCCTAGAGTGCATTGGTGACATTAAGGCATGGTTGTCCATAAATTCTGTACATCTAAATGATAAAAAGACTGAGGTTTTGCTGTTTGGACCTAGTGACACTTCCAAAATCAATGTTGATCTGGGGCCCATGAGTCAGTATGTGACACAGACAGCAATAAACCTGTGTGTAAAACTGGACAGTGACCTTAAATTTGATGCTCAGATTAGGTCAGTAGTCAAGTTTAGTTTCTATCAACTTAGACAGCTGGCCAAGGTGAAGCGATTTCTTTCACGGCATCATTTTGAGATTTTAATCCATGCTTTTGTCACTAATCGCCTGGACTATTGCAATGCACTTTATATTGGGCTGAATCAGACTCTGCTTACTCGCCTACAGATGGTGCAAAATGCTGCTGCTCGACTTTTGGCTGGTGTTAGAAGGTGCGAGCACATTACACCGGTTTTGGCCTCACTTCATTGACTCCCAGTTCGTTTTAGAGTTGATTTTAAAATTCTTTTATTTGTTTTTAAATGTCTTCATGGCTTTGCCCCGCTATATCTGTCTGACCTGCTCCATTTATATGTCCATTCACGTTCACTCAGGTCAGCTGATTTGTCACTGTTGGTTATCCCAAGGTCAAAGAGGAAGCGTAGAGGTGACCGAGCTTTTTCAGTCGTTGCCCCGAGACTGTGGAATGATCTTCCTTTGCACATTCGGCAGGCTGATTCTCTCTCTGCTTTTAAATCTTCTCTTAAAACACATTTCTTCTCTTTGGCTTTTAACGCAGTTTGACACATTGTTTTTTTAGTGTTTTTGCTTTTAACTGTGGTTTATTTATTTATTTATTTTAACTTGCCTGTTCTTGTGTACAGCGCTTTGGTTGTTGGTATTAATTTTAAAGTTCTTTATAAATAAATTGAGATTGAGATTGAGACTGTGTAACAATTCATTTAATTTTGCTGAGTTTCATCATCATAACAAAGTTATCCTCACGATTACACGTCTTAATGCAGTTCAGGTTATATGATTGATTAATTTCACTGTCCATTCATGACTAGGAGGGTGGAGCACATTTGTCTTTTTATTTGTCCTCCCCTTTCTGTGACAACCAATCACAGCTAGAAGAGTCCTGAGTCATGCCTAGCAACGGGGTCAACCCCGCCTCCTCACAAAGACAGGAGTTTCTGTCCCCTCCTTGCTCAGACTTGCTCTCAGACACTTCCTGGCTCTAATGACTCTTAGGCTAAGGTTCCTTGCCAGGAAATTTTAGACGATGAGATTAGGAGCTCTTTGAGAGGGCTTTGAGTGGCTTCATGGATATGGCCACAGGTCCATAACGTTTGAGCAGACATTTAAAAACAGCTTCATATAGTTTATAAAGTGGTTCAAAGAGGGAAAAAACAGTTTTTTCAAGTCATTATTTGTTGGTATTGGTGGTTTACAGGATGATTTTGGAGGTGAAGAAGAGGAAGAGAGTGAGTGCTGACCCAAGGACTAGACTTGTGAAGCTGAAGGAGGAAGTGAGACAGGCACCGGAATGGGGTGAACAACACGATTGTACCCAGTAAGTTGGTCACAAAGCTCCTCAACCTAGGCCTTAGCAATATTTTATGTGCATGGATTAAGGATTTTCTGTCTGACCGCCCACAGGCAGTCAGACTGGGCCCACATCTATCCTCCAGTCTGTCTCTTAACACCGGCGCACCACAAGGCTGCGTGCTAATTCTGTTGCTTTATTCCATCTATACATATGACTGCATTTCCACCCATCCTTCAAATACAATCATAAAATTTGTTGATAACACTACTGTGGTGGGACAGATCTTCAACAGCAATGAGGCAGCCTACAGAGATGAAGTTGGTAGTCTAGTTGAATGGTGCACAGAAAATAATTTGACCCTGAATGTCAAGAAAACCAAACAGATCATAGTTGACTTCAGGAGGCACAAGGATGACCCTTCCTCCTTAACCATTAAAGGTGAAGAAGTAGAGAGGGTCTCTTGTTTTAAATTTCTGGGCACCTGGATCACTGAGGATCTTAAATGGGAAGTAAACACATCTTCTGTGGTCAAAAAGGCACATCAGAGGGTTTATTTTTTATGCACACTTAAGAAGAACAACCTGTCGGCTGAGCTGCTCAAGGCCTTTTATCACTGCTCCATCGAGAGTGTTTTAACCTGTTGCATTACAGCACGTTTTGCAAACTGCTCTGAAAACAACAAGAAATCCATCAGACGAGTCATAAGAACCGCAGAAAAGATCACTGGTCTCCTCTGCCCTCATTGGATGATATTTTTTGGACTCGCTGCCTTCGCCGAGCAAGCAGTATTCTGCAGGTCAGAACATACCCCTCACACGACCTTTTTTCCTTGCTTCCATCCGGCAGGCGTTATCGGACTTTCAAAACTAAAAAACAGCTTCTTTCCTCGAGCTGTTACAGAACTGAACAGACATGCCCAAGCTCTAGTCAGAACACTTGCATTGTTCTAATTAGAACAAGGGGGGACATGTGCAATATTTGTTTGAACTATTTTTAACTTTTAGCTATATTTATTAATGTTTTTTAACTATTTAAGGGTTTTTATTAAAGTTGTGTATTTTTAATTGATGTTTTAGAGGGATACGTGCAATATGGGACAATGACAATGTGGGATCAGTGTAATACAAGTTATGTTTGTTTCTGAGCTTGTCCCCCCCCCCAATCTCCTGATGTTTTAATATTTATTGAAATAAGTGTGTGGGTAAGTTATGTGTGAGGGTGGGCATTGTTTTTGAGGATGCACAAGCAAATTTTATTGTGCTGATTGCTGTGCAATGCCAATAAAGGTGATTCTGATTCTGATGGAGACAGCTAAGAAGGTACTGCATGTGGCATAATAACAGAGGAAGGAAGAAAAGGACAGTTGGTGGTGGAATGAAGAGAGTATGAGGAGAAAGAGGTTGCTGAAAGAGAATGGGGGAAAGTCAGAGAGATAAAGAACATAGAAAGGAATACAAGGACATGTGACATCAGGTGAAAAGAGATATGGTAAAGGCTACAGAAAGGACAAAGATTGAGCTATGCATGAAGTTAAACACGAAGGAAAGAGAAAAGGACTTGTACTGATTGACCAGACAATGGGACAGAGATGCAAAGGATGTGCAGCAGGGTAGGATGATAAAGGATGCAGATCATAATGTGCTGACAAGCAAGGAGATTGTGTTGAGAAGGTGGAGGGAATATTTTGAGGAGCTGATGAATGACATAATTGAGGGAGAAAAAGAGCAAGAGAGGAATGCATGATGTAGAGAGAAAATCAGGAACTGCTATTGATCAGAAAGCCTGAAGTGAGCCATGAAAGTGAGCAGGCTGTTGGTCCAGATGACATCCCAATGGGGCATGGGGGCGTTTGGGAGAGATGGCAGTGGAGTGTTTAACAAAATTGTTTCATTCCTTGTAAATTGAGAGGATTATGAGGAGTGGAGAAGAACCTGGGAGTTGCACCTGATTCCACCCTCCTGTCTGCGCTGGTCTTGAACCAGTAACCTGCTGCACAGGCCGGCGCTGTAACCACTGACCCACCACATTTGAATACATGAGGGTAATAAATGGCCATATAACCAGCAATATGCTGTCACAAAACTAACAGGAACCCCACCAGCACCCACCAAGAGGCGGTTAAGTTAATGTGACAACAAACATTCTTTCTCCTTAGCTGCAGGCTGCAGCAGCTTCCATCAATCATCAGCACTGTCCACATTTCATAATGATGAATAATGCAGCCTAGATTTTGGCACGCTGAGGATGCGTCGTGGCGATGCCTTTTGACGTCTCTACACAGCGTGGCATGTCCTAGTGGCATCATAACATAGTGATATCGTGACAGGTCTCATTGAGGCGGCAGTGCTGTCTCAGTGGTGTCATGATGACATGGTGAGAAAGCCGCTTTTCACACCAAATGAATACGTACCACATAAATATAAATACCCAACAGGTCACACATGTTGAAGTGTTTGGACAGAATTATAATGAATTTTGCTTTAATGCAGTGATGTGAATTTTTTTTCTTATCTTGACTTCAATGTCTTACCTCACAAATGGTGGCTGTCATGTACCATGACTTGACGGAACACTTGAGCACCTCTATGTCGCAGGTATTCCTCCAAAAGGAGGAGCTTCCTCCACTTTAGGCCACAGTTGTAGCAGACAACTGTCATGATGTTTGTGACACTTTTCACATTAGCCACTGGGCGTCACTGTTACACTGAGCAGTGTTGTGTGCACAAAAAGGCTTGACAGAAGTGGAGAAGAAGAGATGCTAGGCTAAGAGCTAAGCATGTAGTTGTGGATAGTTCAACACAACGACCAACCCGGAAGTAAACAAAACTCTCGCGCATTGGAGGCGTTTCTTGGCAGCAGCGCTCGCGAGGCCACTATCCCCCTGAAAATCGTTGACTACCCTAAGATGGCTAATCTACAAGTTTAGCTGTCAATGTGTAATGGTGATTATTCAGATAATGTTGGGTGACTAACCGTAGTTGACTAAGTTTAATAGACTAAAACATTAGACTACTTCATGGAACGGGGTCAAGGTCTTTATTGATACTGTGTAACACGATTTTTGTTCCTGGCAAATAAGTGTCTTTTTCCAGCTACATTTATTGCAAAACACTAGAAAAAGCCCAATTTTCATGCCAAATTTTATCCCCTCAAAACACCTATTTTTGACCATTTTCTGACTTTTGCACAGTAAAACTAAAATACAGAACATAACTGCAGCAAGGTTTATTTTCAAACATTTGAAAACAATTTTACAAAGTTAAAAATGAACAGTTTTCCTTGATTTGCAAATGTGCAACAAATCACTTTCCCTTATCAGACCCCAAATGTAGTCCCCCATCATGTTTTCATTGTAAGATCCCTGATATCTGTGTTCAAAGTCCATTATGTCTTGGTGAAAGCGCTCCCCATGTTCTTCTGAGTATACCCCCATGTTGTCCTTCAAGTTGTCAAGGTGAGCATCTAGAATGTGGAGCTTCAGTGACATCCTACAGCCCATTTGGCCATAGTTTCTCACCAAAGTCTCAACCAGTTCCACATAATTGTCAGCCTTGTGGTTGCCCATTAACCCATGGACAACATTAACAAAATGTTTCCATGCCTCCTGTTCCTTTGCTGTCAGTGTCTTTGGAAATTCAGGGCACTCTATGATTTTCTTGACTTGCGGTCCAATGAAAACAACAGCTTTCACTTTTGCCTCTGACAGCTTTGGGAAAAAGTCTTGAACTCTGCAGACTCTTTGTCAAGCACTGTGACAAATTGTTTCATGAGACCCAGTTTGATGTGCAGAGGAGGGAACAAAACCTTGTGAGGATCCACCAATGACTCATGTTTAATGTTACAGCTTCCAACTGAGAATACAGCCCTTTCAGCCCATTGCTTCCGGTGATAATGGGCTGCCCTGTTTCTACTGTCCCAAAGGCAGAGCAAACAGGGAAACTTGGTGAAACCTCCCTGGAGTCCCATCAAAAATGCCACCATTTTGAAGTCCCCAATGACCTCCCATCCATACTCATCATAGTTCAAAGCTTGCAGCAGATATTTGACATTGTAATCCTCCTTGAGATGCACTGAATGAGCCAAAGGAAGTGATGGATACTTGTTCCCATTGTGCAGCAGCACAGCCTTCAGGCTTCTGGATGAGCTATCAATGAAGAGTCTCCACTCATTTGGATTACATGCTATTCCTATTGCATTGAACAGTCCTGAAATGTCACAACAACAGCACAAACTCTCTTCCTTGGCAAAGAAGCTAGAGAAAGGTTGGTGACGTTTTCTTTGGCTTGTTACTTGCACACTTTCATCCATCAAGTCCCACTCCTTCAGCCTTGAGATCAAAAGCTCAGCATTTGACTTTGTCAATCCAAGATCTCTGAGGTCATTCAGATCTCCTTGACTTGGGAAGTAAGGATTCCTCTCACAAACTGTATCTGTAATGTCACAGTCCACTTCACTGTTCTCCCCATCCTCTGATTCAGTGCTTTCTTCTTCTGATGGTTGTTTTCCTTCTGGATGTGAAGGTACAGGAAGCTCAGCACTATGTGGCACTGGTGCAATGGAAGATGGAATGTCAGGATAAGGAATAGAGGTGCATTCTTCCCACTTCAGCGTTTGAAAGGATCCACCATGTAGAAGTAGCAGTTGGTTGAGTGGTCAGTGGGTTCACACCATATTCTTGGAACAGCAAACTTCATTGCTCTCTTTTCCCCTCTGTTGTTTAGGTTGTTTAATTTTCTTTGATTAAAGAGTGAAATATTCATGAACAAAGGAGATTCTTCAAACCTCAGTAAATTACTCTCCTGTTCTTGAAAGTTCTTGCTCAATCTGTACAAATGAGGAAGGTTTTCATGAATATAATTGCTTTGTCAACATTGTGTTATGTCTGAAATGATGTTTGAACCCTTCTGACATGATCACAAAAAGAAAATATGATGACCACAACACTGACAAATGGACTTAACATTTCCAGAAATTAGTCGTGACCACTCAGTGAATGTGAAAACAGGTTCATTTGCAATTTCATTGTCCTGACCATAAAACCAAAGTTTGGAGGTCAAGACCACTCTTTTCTCTTTTGACTGGTTGTGAAGAAATGGAAAATGATGGTTTTAATCCAGGAACAAGACAAAAGTGAAAATTTGTTACTTCGTGGGATGATTTGGTTGACAAATGTACGGTAACATTTCACTCTAAATTCTGCATGTGTGACATTTGATCTGCAAATCTCAGATGATATGGCTTCCTGTGTGGAACACTATGTTAGCACTAATTAGCAGGTATTGATCTCTTGGTGACTTTATGTCCACTAATTGTGCAACAATTACTAAGACAATAGTTTTTAACCCTCAGAAACATAGAACATCATTGATGTGCTCTCGGTGAAGAGTCCGTGGACCACTGAGGGTTTGTACCTGCAGCCAAACCACCTAGTATTAGAACTTTCACCCGGTCTGCAAAACTATGTATTAATCAAGCACTTCATTCAAAGTTAGCCTCTTAGCCCATTAGCTTTAGCTTGTTTATGAACTTCGAGTTGGGTGGATGTGTTCAAGCTTAATGGGTACCACCCAGGTCACGCTGGTCTCACCCATGATCCATCACTTTAGCTATTTGTTGGTCCGCCAGAAGTTAGGCGGACTCAAGTGCTGCCAATGTGATGACTTTTGGAACAGCCCCATCAGAGCTTCAAACTTCCTCTTCAGAAAAAGTGTGAGTGACGTCACATGGAGTTTGTACAGTCTGGTTTCCATCCAGTCCCAAGCTGTGCAGAAATGATGTGACCCCTAATTGGAGTAAGTGGGTATAGAAAATGAATGATTGAATGTAACATCAGCTTCAGAGTAACATCAGAGTCATCAGCTTGAATATGAGCTTTGACTTATTTGTGAGATAATGTGCAATAATAATAATGATATAATAATATTAATAACATACAAATATTGATAAGAATAATTGTAATAATAATAATGGTGATGTTGGATGGCTGATGTTTTTTTTTTCTAAAAAGTATCCTTCCATCAGTATCTGTGTTCATTCTGTTTGGCTTCATAGATAATTGATGTCCTGCGGCGGCGGCCAGATGATATTAGCATCCAGTGATGTCAACATGTCACGCGGTCGGAGCTCAGGACACGATGTAAACAATAAGAGATGTGAGCGCTGCTTTATTAGTTCCTCCATCATCAGCGTGATGGATTCTCTCAAAAGGTTTGAGTTCAGAGTGATACGGATCTTGAGCAGGATGACTAATTGAAAAAAGTGAGGATGCAGGGAAGCAATTTACTCCTGACAATTATTATTTACCATAACAATACCTTTTGTCCTTCAGGTGCTCCGTTTGTTCATGCCAACAGCAAATAAGACCTGAAAATAAAAGGAGAGAATCACTGGCTCTCTTTACCAAATGTGGAACCATAAAATGGTTTTTAAAGTGCTGCACTAAATCCACATCAAAGAATTCTCACATCTCTGCAAAAATCTCTGAGCACAAAGTATGTCTGCAGTCTGCAAAACGTACATCATCACTTCACTTTCAAGACTGCAGAGAACAAAAACACTCGCTATAATTAATTAATTGCTATTAATCATTCATGGTTTAAGAATACTGTAACTTTCAGAGCCACGGTGTGTTCAAAGACGTGACGCTAAATAATTAAAACAGGGTGCAGAGAACATTCAGCTCCATGAAATAATGAATGTGGGGAAATGGAAGTGTTCTGACCCGGCCCACTTTCAGACATCACAGCAGAATCTGTCAGACGACACCGACTCTGCCGATGCCGTAAAACTCAATGATTGTCGTATTCTTCTTGTAAAACCATCACATTCTACAGGACTTGTAAAAACAGCTGTGCATAAAGGAGTTCCTCCTGAACACCATAAACGCTCAAACAAGCATCACACACATTAAGTTCCTGCCAGCGCTTTTCTCAACCGTATAACCGTATAACAGTGAGGTTAAAAAACACCGTTCCTGCCTCTCAGGATTCCACTCATCTCATTCTATTCTGGGGAATATTATTATATGTGTAACTTTAGGATTGATAATGCATCACAGAAGGAGTTTTTTTTTTTTTCCCCCAAAAGTTGTGTAGTTTGTCAAATGTAGGCTCAGGTCTTCTATGTGCCTTCATCAAAAACATCTTCTTTTTCAGAAAGTCTTTCTGTCTTACACCATGAAGCTGTATAACTTCTGATGGAACAGACAAAAGCTGAGACCCACAGTGTAATTCTGCTGGCTAGTTGTCTTGGTGGCAACTTCCCACTAGTCCTACGGTCTACTACTCCTAGGGTCCACTAGTCCTAGGGTCTACTACTCCTAGGGTCCACTAGTCCTAGGGTCCACTAGTCCTAGCCAAGCCCGGCACCAGAAAAAAATATTAAGGGGGCGATGAGTTTATCACAGGGGGCGGGGGTGCCCCCACCCCCTCCACCCCCCAAAAAAAGCGCACCGGAGGAGACATGCCTCTGAGCGTGCGTAATTAATTGGGTGCGCTCCTGGAAAGCTCACGTATTTAGGCTACACCATTGTAAGAGACTGACTAAGATTAAAGAGTGATAACAGTATTTTTTAATTATTATTTGAACATATAGACCCTCGGTCAAGTGATCTCCTGCATACCACAAAACCAAACCAACAACTGATCTGAGAAACGACACGAGACAGTAGATTAACCCCACATACAGCCCTCCATCACAAGTGCAAACGCAGCGCAATTGGGCATGTGCGCCACTCCATGGCACAGAGCCCAACTATACATGCAGTCACAAAGTTCTTCTGAAAAACTGGAGCAATCTGAATTCCAACCGAATATCCATGAACGTGACAGAACTTAACGATGCACTGTTACGCGCAATAGCGCGCAACAACACGGAACATTATTCTTGACCGTGCATAATGGTTCCTGATAATTCTCCAGCAACACGTGCCATTAATCGTAACGTGTGGTAACAGGTTGCAGCAGTTCCTGAGGACACCTGACACCTGAGAATTGTGTTGTTGCACGCTATTGCGCGTAACAGCGCATCGTTAAGTTCTGTCACGTTGTGAACGAGGTGAATTGTCTCCACACACACACACCCATATTCATCCAACCGAATTCAGATTGCTCCAGTTTTTCAGAACTTTGTGACTGCATGCGTAGTTGGGCTCTGTGCCATGGAGTGGTGCAGAGAGGAGGAGGAGGAGGACAGAGCCAGATGTGTGGCTTCATGCGGCTCTCGTCTCGTGCATTTCCCCAAACATCAGGCACATGCAGCAGGTGGAACACCTGCAGGAGCGCGCTGAAGAGCACTGAAATTAGACTTTTAGCCAACTTGGTGTCAGTAATCAAACTGAATGCGGTGCAGCAGGGTTTAATTGTGCGCGCGCTTCTTCCTCCGCCGGACTGGAGGAGGTGCAGAGATGTCTGGCTGCACGTGAGTCTCCTCTCGCTCCTCTGGTTGCTCAGACTCGTTCTCCTGCTCATCGGTTACAACAGCAGGTGGAACACCTGCAGGAGCATCCTGAGGAGCTTCAGCAGGAACACTTGGAGCCGAGTTTAATTGTGCGCACGTGACAGAAAACTGATCCGTCGTGGCGCGCAGTGAAATGTGACGCTGTGTTACAAGTCGTGTCAAAACTTGACAGTTTCCGTGTCACTTCCTAATAATGCGTGACAGTTTGGGCTACAAGAACCATCACAGGAACCACTACGAACGTTGTCACGTTCTAATAAGGATCAATACTCATCCAGACAGATCAATACGCTCAGTTGCGACCTCCACGACGTGAGATGAAATGAGGGTGGTGTGTGACATTCGTGGAAGATTTTTTGACAGGCAAAAACATGCTCCACGAATATCAAGAATATCACGCACCAAAACGCACTATTAAGAAACATATTCAGAGGCGTTAAGTCACATTAAGAATGTCAGGAATGTGTCAGGAATGACAGAAAAATGACATTCGTGACTTGTCGTTATGTGTAAACACAGCATTAACACCCTCCCCAAGTCGTGCTGCATGATCTGCCTTTTACTTGGTGGACTTGATGAATCCCAGGAACTCCAGCTCTGACACTGCTTGAATAAATCGAGCATGCTTTACTTTGTCCTCCTTGCCATAATCGCTGGACTCAGGATCCTGGCGCTCTGCCACACTGACAAGCGCAACCCTCAACCTATCAAATCGCTTGAACACAACACGCCATATCCGTTTGTTTTAAAATTAATTACTTTAGTTAATTAATTTGGTTTATTTGTTAAATACATGATATTATTGAATAACTAATATTTTGCTATATTTTCCAGTATTTCTTTTTCTTTTTTTATTTTTATTTTTGATAACTCTCACATTCGAGGGGGCGGGGTTGATGACGTGGGGGGCATCGCCCCCAAACGCCCCCTCGTGGCGCCGGGTCTGGTCCTAGCATTAAATAAACCACCTTGAAGTTGTTTATATGAGCTTTGTGCAGCGCAGATCACTCTTATGGTAGACAAAGCCACAAACCGGAAATGGCACAAAACGATCTGTTAATGGCACAAAAAATCTGCCCAGTGGGGAAAAGCCATTCAACATTCCAATAAAAAGCCACAAACCAATGGCAGATGAAACGATCCTTTTGATCCTTGACGGGCACGAACCGTGTGAAATACAACACTGCAAATTAGCGTTGCTATGGATGCAACATGTTTTTGGTACTGGTGCGCCACCAGTCCTGCTTTGAATTGATCCCGTCGATCCTTGAGGGGTGAGAACCGTGCAGACCTGCTTTGTGAGTAGGGTTGGGTGTTGAGAACTGATTCTGCTTTGAAACTTGACCCAATGAAGCAGTGCTCCAATCCACTGCTTCGTTGGTTCTCTAATTCGATGCTTTTCAGAAACAGAAAGTCCACTTCTTAAACACTCTCAAAGCCATTTAAAGATGTCAATCATGAGTCACTTTTGTGTGGATTAAAGTCACTAAATGGGACTCTTGTCTTGTTGCAGGAAAGAAACGAAAATCATCCTCCGTTCTGTTCGCAGAGCTCCAAATGCTGCGTTGCTATCTGCCGTGTCAAGTTAGAGTCCAGTTGGAATTAATACCTTCAAAGTGAATCACCATTTAAATCAAATGACACCTCTTTCAAAAGGCTGTAACACAGACAACAAACTACAGCAGACTAAAATGTTTTTTCCTCCCAAAATGAGACGTCCTGTGTTCTTTATGAATGACAGTGACGCTGACGCACAGCAGCCGGCTGAGCTCAGCTCAGAGGTACGGAGTGACATTCATGCCATTAATGTCTGAAAGAAAATGCTTTTGACAAAACTACAGATTTTGTTTATTTCTATTTAAGTCCAGAGATCAAGGATCCAGTGACCAATTTCATATTTATTTACTTTAAGACTCAATAAAATGCTGTTGACATAGAAAACGCGTAAAGCCTACTTTTGGTATACAGAAAATTCACAAGAGATATTGATAAGGGAATTGATAAGGAATCGGATCAATAAGCAGAACTGATAACACTATGTAACACAATTTTTGTTCCTGGCTTCTAAGTGTTATATTTCAACTGCTTATGTCTAAAGTCTATGGAAAAATGACTACATTCAGCACAAACTTTGATTTTTTTTTTTTTTTTTTTTTACGTTCTAGAAAGTTCTAAACGTTTCGTGAAATTTCTAGATAATTCTGGAAACTTCTAGAAAATTCTGGACAGTTCTAGCAGTTAAAGAATATTCTAGAAGACTACTCAGTAGTAGTGAAGGCGAATCGAGAATATTCTTGAAAACACAAATTTCAAAGTATCATTGTCCTGATCACAGAAGCAAACTTTCTGTGAAATAATAATAATTTTCTATTTATTTAAGGCATAACAGGTTAGGAAAACACACTGTGTACCCAGGAACAAAACTAAAATAAAAATTTGTTACATAGTGTAACTGCATTGATATCGATAAAATCTTATCAATACCTGCCTCTATTTGTGAGTATTCCTCACATTGTGATTAGCTTACCTGAGTATTTTAAAGTAGAAAATATTTGAAAAACATACATTTCACAGTACTAAAATCCTAAATAGATTTTTTTTTTTTTTTTTCACAAAGAAAGGCCAGAAAAGCTGTGTGACATTCACTGCTGTGATTATTTTCAATTATACCAAAAAAATGTATGTGGGACTGATCTCTAATTTGAAAGACAAATATACCTGCTACAATGTCAGTTTTTTTAATTTACATTTCATCGCTACGACATAAAAATAAAAAATCAGAAGCACTGTGATAAACTATTGAACACAGTGTTTCTTCAATAATTTGACTTTTATTTCTACGTTTCAACTATAATTTAAATCTCAAGGAACATGGAGAGTATAGCACAGAGTATGAAGGGCTAAAAACTTCTTTCTTTACATTATTACAAAATTGTCATTAAAGAAAAATAATCGTAATGACAGTTGTGAAGTAGCCTATCATTATTCAAGTTTAAATTATTGTTTGATGATATATACACAGATAGTGAAGAGCTTTGCTCATTCATGTCCGCGACATGTACGAGGTCTATTAGAAAAGTAGCTCACCTTATTATTTTTTTCAAAAACCACATGGATTTGAATCACGTGTGATTGCGTCAGACATGCTTGAACCCTCGTGGGCATGTGAGAGTTTTTCCACACCTGTCAGTTGCGTCATTCACCTGTGAGCAGGCTTTGAGTGAGGAGTGCCTGGACATGCCAGAACATGTCCCGTGAGACTTCATCACGGCGTTGCTGTGCGCCATGCGGCACCGCCATGACGTGCGAAGCCTCCGCTCCTCTTTCCATGACAAAAACTCCTGTAACAATGGAATGTGCCGTTCATTTCCAAACTGGACACTGTGTTTTATCCGGGACGTCGTCTGACTAGCACAGGAATTGTGAAAAGACGTGGACATCAACACTTTTTCGGCACATTGAGACAGACGTGCGGAGGAATTCCGCGCGTGGCGCAAAGCAACACCGTGATGAAGCCTCACGGGACATGTTCTGGCATGTCCAGGCACATCCACAATTTCTCGGATAATCACTCAATGGAAAAACCACCAACAGCTGTCTGAACGCCATCTCAAAGCCGTCCTGTGAGACCAAAACAGAGGTGGTTTTGTCTCGCTCAAGTAGCGAATCCATCGTGAGGCGCGAAGCCTCCGCTCGGCTTTCCATGACAAAATCTCTTGTTAAAAGTGAAATCTGCTGGAAAATGGTTGATGTCCAGCTCTTGTGATAACCAGAGAAATTGCACACGATGGTCACAGATCCATACAGCCATCCGTTTAGAAATGATCCGGTGGTTTGTGGCTCTTGATGGTGGCACGGAGCGCGGCGCGCCGAGCGTCCTTAAAGCCGTCCTTAAAGCTGTAGTAACACTCCTTATTCTCTGTGAAGCCCGTAAAATTTTCACCGAAAGCCAGATAAATTTTTCTAATGGTTTCCAGCTGCCAGTCTCTAACAGTTTCTGAAAAAATTCTGATGGAAAAAAAGCCCAAATCATTCCACCATTTCCTGACAATGAAAATCCACCGAGGGGGCTGGACCACTCCTCACTCAAAGCCTGCTCACAGGCGAATGATGCAACCGACAGGTGTGGAAAAACTCTCGCATGCCCACGAGGGTTCAAGCATGTCTGACGCAATCACACGTGATTCAAATCCATATGGTTTTTGAAAAAAATAATAAGGTCAGATACTTTTCTAATAGACCTCGTACGAGGTCTGTCCAAAAAGTATCAGACCTTTTTATTTTTTCAAAAACCATATGGATTTGAATCATGTGTGCTTGCATGAGCCAAGCTTGAACCTTCATGTGCATGCGTGATTTTTTTCACGCCCGTCGGTTGCATCATTCGCCTGTGAGCAGGCTTTGTGTGAGCACTGGTCCTCCCCTCTCGTTGGATTTTCATTGCGAGGTGGAACGATTTGGAGCTTTGCTGCATCAAATTTTTCCAGAAACTGTGAGAGACAGCCAGGTGGAAACCATTCGGAAGATTCAGACGGCTTTCGGTGATGATCCTATGGGCATCACACAGATTAAGGAGTGTTACAATCGGTTTAAAGTCGGCGCACAATGGCGGAGGGCGCGCCGCGCTCCGAGCGGCCATCGACAGGCTGAAACGACCAGATCATTTCCAAAGTGAACGCTGTGTTGATCCGGGACATCGTCTGACTACCAGAGAAATTGCAGAAGAGGTGGACATCAGCACTTTTTCGGCACATTCCACTGTTACAGGTGATTTTGTAATGAAAGACGTGCGGAAGTTGGAAGTCTCACAGGACATGTTGTGACATGTCCAGCTCTTACACAATTCCTCGGATACTCACTCGACTGAAAAGCCACTGAAAGCTGTTTGAATCTTCCGAATGATTTCCACCTGGCTGTCTCTCACAGTTTCTGGAAAAATTTGATTCAGCGCTGCTCCAGTCGTTCAGACATTTTCCTCGCAATGAAAATCCAACGAGGAGGGAGGATCAGTGCTCACTCAAAGCCTACTCACAGGCGAATGATGCAACCGACAGGCGTGAAAAAACTCACGCATGCACACAAAGGTTCAAGGTTGGCTCATGCAAGCACACGTGATTCAAATCCATAAGGTTTTTGAAAAAAAATAAAAAGGTCTGATACTTTTTGGACAGACCTCGTACATGTTACATTTATGGTTGGCTATATGTTGCACTAAAGTAGGTTAGGTAATGTTACAAAAGTGTCATAATAAAAAACATTTAATTATGGTGAATTACCGTTATTTGTTGATTTTCAATTCAACAGAATTACAGACAACAGTATAATTAAAGGTGGTTAATGGTGTATGTCAACAGCATCATGTTTTATTTTTGTAAATTGAACATAACTGGATTTGGTTTGGTTTGACATGTGAACTTTAAAATCAGTTTGGGGTTGTACTATACACCATCAAATAATATAAAGAGGTTAGGACTAGCAGACCCTCCCTGTCTTGGTGGCTTCCCTCACTAGTCTTTAGAGAACTGTCTCCACCAGACAGATTTACCATACAGTACCACACTGTTTTTACTGTGGAATGAATGATGCAAACAATATCCAAGACATATTCAATGACTCAGATTTGTATTTCTGTCCACTGACTGATCTTTTTTATTATTATTATTTTAAAGGCTGACGGTGATAATTTGTATGAAAAACAATTCTTATATTTAATTTGTCCAATTATTTATGGCCTGTCAACCTGGAGGGTATTAAATAAAAATGGCTTTAAGTCATAAATGACAAATGTGATATTTTTGTTAAACCTCTTAAACCAAAGCTGAAAGTCCACATTACAGCCGTGTTCGGAGGCAAAACGGCAAAAATCTTCACCGTTGAAATAGTACTTACAAACCTGGCTGTATATGCTAATTCATTACATTGTGTAAAATTTCAATGGTTGAAGCCTTTGGATTGTTAAAACATTTGTACTTACTGTTAGCATTGCTAGCATGAAGGAGCATTTTTGCTGGTGGGGCCGTAATGGGAAACTTTACACCAAAACAAGGTGTAAAGATTCAACATGTCAGCACTTTTCCCGACATTAAATCAGAAAACTGCTGCACTTTATAACACCAGCTGACAAACTCAGAAACATAGCGTTGTTCCACTCAGCCTAGCATGTACGCTAACGTGTAGCATCGGTGTGGCAGACGGTGTGTTAATTCTGACGAATCCTCCTGGTTCTGATCCGGAGCAGACGGGTATTATTTTCACTTTCACTTAGTGGTTAATGGAATTTCTAACAACCTGCAGAAAGAAGCGCACTGGGAGACGCGTGACCATCGTAACGAGCAGCTGGCACAGTAAATAACTCCGTCTGACCAAACAGAACTCTGATGGCTTCACAGTAAATATGTTCTTCATCCTCAGCGAATTCAAACTGTTTTTATTGATATGGTCCTTTTTACTCTGACAATAAACATTTGCTTCCTCACATGGACGCTTCTTTGCTTTTAGGCGGTGCTGATGATATACGTGATGCCTGTAAATGCTGCTGTAAAAACACAAAACTGCACTACATCGTTGTTTAAAGCAGCCAATGGACCTCGATTTATGTTTGCTGAGCATATTTTTCTTTTTCCTCATTTCTCAGAATCATTTCCAGCATCAAATGCAAGAAGGTTTCTGTAGCGTCATGTAGCTGCCGGTCACGCTTCTGACACATTACAACCAAACTGCTTACAAATCAGCACATAAAAATACATATTTTATTTAATTTTATGTACTGATTTGTAAATGAATAAATAAATACATATTGCATTATCTGAGGGTTGCTGGCCACGCCCTCTTCTCGCACAGTAAAAAAAATTGCATGAACTTTAGCAGTTTAGCATTTTGAGCTTATATGATTTTAGAAAGGAAAAGTTTGGTACATTTAGTTATCACATTATTGGGCCATTCCATCTGAAATCAGCCCCTTTTGAAAAGCTGCCTCACAGCTTTGAAACTGCTCCTGCCAGGCTAACGTTGGGTGCAGAGTAGAGCATGACATGGGAGTGGATCTTCACTCCCGTCCCATCCCACTCCCAGAAAAAAAAATCCCATCCTGCCCAATCCCAGACTGGAGTAAAAAAATAAATCCCATCCCGTCCCACTCCTGTTAAAATGACTCCCAATCCCACCCGCTCCCACTCAAAATCAGTCCCACTCCCATATGTCTCGTGCCATGATGATCAATCAGGGACTTGTGACGTGGAGATGACTGAAGATGTGAACATGTCCTGTATCTGGTAGCAGCCTGTGAGCAGGACTTATGTCTCTTTTGTCCTTTATTTCACAATTATGAGAGAGTTTTTGGAGCGAGCAGAAGCACCACAGCAGGGCAGGGGTGTAGCACCAAATTGTGGGCCCTAGGTACTAGCCATATTGAAGACCCCCCCACTGTTATGTTCTTTTTTATTAACACAAACACCAAATTTCTAATGTCTAGTCAAACCAGGTCTAAATCATGTATACCTTAGATCACACCTGGGAATCAGAACCCTTTTTAAAGTTGGGGGAGTAATATTGAGTTGGGGAGTCTGGGGGACCAAATCGCACCAGTTTTCTAGAAAATGGTGCAATTTCTATATAGCTAGCTTTCAAGCTCACCTCTCTTTTCAGATAATTTGGTTAGCAGCTGCTTTCCCTCATTTAGTTTTCTTTCCCTGTCCTTTTTTCTCTTCTTTTTTGAAATCCAGACTTCACGCCCCAGCACTGGTAGACACGGGGTCGGAAGGGAATCTGCTGGATAGCAGATGGGCAAAGGAAGTAGGGCTCCCCCTGGTGGCTCTGCCGGCACCATTGCAGGTGCGAGCACTAGATGGCACCCTGCTTCCGTTAATCACACATCAGACACAGCCAGTGACCTTGGTTGTGTCTGGAAATCACAGGGAGGAGATAGTGTTCCATGTAACACCTTCTACCTCCCGAGTGATTTTGGGATTTCCATGGATGGTGAAGCACAATCCCCGGATAGATTGGCCATCCGGGGTTGTGACACAGTGGAGCGAAACCTGCCACCTGGAGTGTTTAGGATCCTCGGTTCCTCCCGGCGTGACGGCTAATGAGGAGGTTGAAGTCCCCCCCAATCTATCGGCGGTGCCAAAGGAGTACCATGATCTTGCTGACGTCTTCAGTATGATTGTGCCATCGATTTGGTCCCAGGCGCTGAGTACCCGTCCAGTAGGTTGTACAACCTCTCACGTCCGGAACGCGAATCAATGGAGACCTACATCTGGGACTCGTTAGCTGCCGGGCTGATCCGGAACTCCACCTCCCCGATGGATGCTGGTTTCTTTTTTGTGGGCAAAAAGGACGGCGGACTCCATCCATGCATTGATTACAGAGGGCTGAACGAGATCACGGTTCGCAACCGATACCCGTTACCTCTGTTGGATTCAGTGTTCACGCCCCTGCATGGAGCCCAAATTTTCACAAAATTGGATCTTAGAAACGCGTACCACCTGGTTCGGATCCGGAAGGGAGACGAATGGAAGACAGCATTTAACACCCCGTTAGGTCACTTTGAGTACCTGGTCATGCCGTTCGGCCTCACTAACGCCCCCGCGACGTTCCAAGCTTTGGTAAATGACGTCTTGCGGGACTTCCTGCATCGGTTCGTCTTCGTATATCTGAACGATATACTCATCTTTTCCCCGGACCCTGAGACCCATGTCCAGCATGTACGTCAGGTCCTACAGCGGTTGTTGGAGAACCGGCTGTTTGTGATGGGCGCGAAGTGCGAGTTCCACCGCACTTCTTTGTCCTTCTTGGGGTTCATCATCTCCTCCAACTCCGTCGCCCCTGATCCGGCCAAGGTTGCGGCGGTGAGAGATTGGCCCCAACCAACAAGCCGCAGGAAACTGCAGCAGTTCCTCGGTATTGCAAATTTCTACAGGAGGTTCATCAAAGGCTACAGTCAGGTAGTTAGCCCCCTGACTGCCCTGACCTCCACCAAAGTCCCCTTCACCTGGTCGAATCGGTGCGAAGCCGCGTTCAAGGAGTTGAAACGCCAGTTCTCGACTGCACCAGTTCTGGTGCAGCCTGATCCTGATCGCCAGTACATAGTGGAAGTGGACGCCTCTGACTCAGGGATAGGAGCCGTGCTGTCCCAGAGCGTGGAGGCTGATAAGGTTCTCCATCCTTGTGCCTATTTTTCCCGCAGGTTGACCCCAGCTGAACGGAACTATGACGTCGGCAATCGGGAGCTCCTCGCGGTGAAGGAGGCTCTTGAAGAGTGGAGACACCTGCTGGAGGGGGCGTCGTTGCCTTTCACGGTTTTCACGGACCATCGGAACCTGGAGTACATCCAGACCGCCAAGCGGCTGAACCCCAGGCAAGCCCGCTGGTCTCTGTTCTTCGGGCGCTTTGACTTCCGGATCACGTACCGCCCCGGGACCAAAAACCAAAAATCGGATGCATTGTCCCGGGTGCACGAAGAAGAAGCCAAAGCGGGGCTGTCGAACCCCACCGAGACCATCATCCCCGAGTCCACTGTCGTGGCCTCCCTCACCTGGGATGTGGAGAAGACCATCCAGGAGGCCCTGGCAAGGAGTCCGGACCCGGGGACCGGCCCCAAGAACAGACTGTACATCCCACCAGAGGCCAGAGCTGCCGTATTGGACTTCTGTCACGGATCCAAGCTCTCCTGTCATCCCGGAGTGCGTAGGACCGTGGCAGTGGTCCAGCAGCACTTCTGGTGGGCGTCCCTGGAAACCGACGTTCGGGACTACGTCCAGGCCTGTACCATCTGCGCCAGGGGCAAGGCAGACCATCGGAGGACCTCGGGACTCCTCCAACCCCTGCCGGTGCCTCACCGCCCCTGGTCTCACATCGGCCTGGACTTCATCACGGGCCTCCCGCCATCCCAGGGCAACACCATCATTCTCACGATAGTGGACCGGTTCTCCAAGGCGGCCCACTTCGTGGCCCTCCCGAAGCTCCCGACGGCCCAGGAGACAGCAGACCTCCTGGTCCACCACGTCATGCGGCTGCATGGGATACCATCAGACATTGTATCAGATCATGGTCCCCAGTTCTCTTCGCAGGTTTGGAAGAGTTTCTGTAAGGAGCTGGGGGCCACCGTAAGTCTCTCGTCCGGGTTCCACCCCCAGACAAACGGTCAGGCAGAGCGGGCTAACCAGGAGTTGGAACAGGCCCTTCGCTGCGTCACCTCCGCACACCCGGCAGCCTGGAGTCACCATCTGGCCTGGATTGAGTATGCCCATAACAGCCAAGTCTCGTCTGCTACCGGCCTCTCCCCTTTTGAGGCATGTTTGGGGTACCAGCCCCCATTGTTCCCGCTGGTGGAGGGAGAGGTTGGTGTGCCCTCGGTCCAGGCCCACCTCAGGAGGTGTCGCCGGGTGTGGCGGACTGCCCGCTCTGCCCTGTTAAAGGCCCGGACAAGGGCCAAGACCCATGCGGCCCGCCGGCGTTCCCCGGCCCCCACATACCAGCCCGGGCAGGAGGTGTGGCTCTCGACAAAGGACATCCCTCTCTGTGTGGACTCCCCAAAATTAAAGGACAGATTCATAGGATCCTTCAGGATCCTCAAAATCATCAACCCGGCCGCAGTGAAGCTCCAACTCCCAGCTTCACTGCGGATCCACCCTGTGTTCCACGTGTCCCGCCTCAAACCACACCACACCTCGCCCCTCTGTGCTCCTGGACCTACGCCGCCTCCTGCCCGGCTCATTGACGGGGAGCCTGCTTGGACAGTCCGCAGGCTCCTGGACGTCCATCGTAAGGGCCGGGGGTTCCAATATCTGGTGGACTGGGAGGGGTATGGACCTGAAGAACGCTCCTGGGTGAAGAGGAGCTTCATCCTGGACCCGGCCCTCCTGGCCGATTTTTACAAGAGACACCCGGACAAGGCTGGTCGGACGCCAGGAGGCGCCTGTTGAGGGGGGGGGTCCTGTTATGTGGGCCGCTGAAGAGGAGGTACTGCTGGCCCACCACCACTAGAGGGCGCCCTGCTTGGAGTGCAGGCTCCAAGCACGAGAGGGCGCCAGACCCAGAAGAAGTGACAGCTGTCACCCATCCTCAGCTCCAGCTGTCACTCATTCCTCATCATTACCATCACCATAAAGGCCGGACTGCAACTCCACCTCCTCGCCAAGAAATCAACTACCGAAGAGGTAACTTTCTCTGCTGACTCAAATCGTTGAGTGATAATCTGAACTTCTTTTGCAGCCGTTATCCTGTTGTGTCTGCCTTATCTGTGGGATTGGCATTTGGTGTGATCAGCGACGGCTTCGCCTCACACCCCAAACCAGATAAGTGGTTAAGCAGGAGCTGCACGAGTGTGTGATTGGAGGTGGAGGTGCTCCCTCCTAACTGAGTGCAGACTGTGGATTACTGAGTGTGTGGATTCACACTCATTCATCTTGTCTTTGTTTTCTGCCAGCAGTACCAGGGTCGACAGCCGAAGACAGAGGCCACCTGGGGACTCGGGACTTGGCGGCTCCGGTGTTCTTCAGGCCGTTGGTGGTGGAAGCCGTGTGGGATGCGGCTCATCTCTCGTCGGGGGTCTTCTATCTTCGAGCCTGCCCACACGTCACCTGGTGTTAATTGACTTTACAGATCTTGTGTGTTTAGTTGTGTGTTGTCACAACATTAAATTGTTACTTATTGGCTTATTCATTGTCCGTTCCTTTGCGCCCCCTGTTGTGGGTCCGTGCTATGACACCTTCCCAACAAGACATTTTATTTCAGCCTAAACACTAGGGCTGCAACTAACGATTATTTTACTAATCAGTTCATTGGTCGATTATTTTTTTCGATTAATCGTTTTGTTTTTTGTTTTTTTTTACTTACATGTGAGTTTTGCTATTATTTCTTTGAGTTATTATTAAAAGGCCTTTATCACACAACATCAACGTTTGAGCTTGTAACAAAGTTATGTTATATTCTGGTCAAAAACATACCTGGAGTAGTGTTTAGTTTTATTTTGCACATACATACATCACTGACACACCACAGAGAGATTTCTATCAGGTTTAGATGCCAACAGCAACTATCTCAACCACTGACAACATATTACAGCAAGAGTCCATAAATGTATTTTAAAGGCCTGATGAAAGTGTAATATGTTATATTTAATAAGGTGCCGCCTGTGAGCCTGGACTAAACCATTGTACAACTGTGCAGGGGTGAAGGGCCCTCAGAGATCTTTCAATATTATTGTTAGAGCAGAATTATGTTTTACAACATTTATACATTCATTCTAATTATATTCATTTACAACATGAATTGTATGAACATTAATAACATGCAACACAAAAATGTATTTAATGCCAGTTTTCTGTGGGCCCCCCCATGCTATGGGCCCTGGGTACATAGTACCCTTTGCTCCCCCAAGTCCGACGCCCCTGCAGCAGAGGGAGCGGAGTTTTGTTTTGTTTTTTTTTTTGTTTGTTTTTTTTTTTTTTTGCTTTTTGCTTTTTTTACATGCGCGCGAGCGCCTCGTCTATGGACAATATTTTATTAATTAACTACACAGATGTATAATAAAACAAATGGTGACTGGTTTGTAAACACAATTATGACAGAGTTTTTTGGGGGGAGAGCAAGCAACAATAAAACAGCAGACAGCAGAGTTTCTTTTTTATTATTATTATTATTGTTTACATGCGCGTGCGTGAATGGGACAGTTGGTCCTCAAACTGCGCCTGCAGAGGTGGAAGGACAGCCGTCATCCAGACAGCTCCTGAAGCAAATAATGATACTGATAATGAGCTTTACACAACAACTCACTCCGTGTGATCTACATCCGTCATGTTAACTGACAACCGGAGCCGGCGAGCGGAATCGAAGCTCCTCCTATTTGATGATGCACCGATGCGAATTTTCGCAGCAAAAGCAGAGCGACACACCGGGTGAAGGAGGCGCATCCGTCGCCACGTGACCCCTGCGAATTTGTAGGCTCTGATCGCGGTGTGAACGTGTTTTGGTTGTTTTAAATAGATGAAAATCATCATCTATTTTTGGCAGTCCCGCTCCTGCCCGCTCCTGTTCATTTTTATTCCCGTCCCATCCCAATCACGTGATTGATAACATTTTGACTCCCATCCCGCGGGAATCACGTGACCCACGGGAATTCCCTAAAAATGTCATCCTCTAGTGCAGAGTAATTGTGGCACTTTCAGTGTATCTAGTGTGATCTTCCTTCCACAAAGGCCTCACAAAATGGTAGAAAGTCCCAGATGTCGTTCATATCTTTGATTAATTCAAAATCAAAGAAATATACCAGCTATGGCTATAGAAGTTTTTGTATGATGGTTTGTGATCTTTTGTATATGTCACAAACATGACGAGCTCTTCAGCAGCTCACCGTGTCATTTATGTCCTTCAGACTTTTTTTTAATTCTTTTTTGAGTAAATGAGCATGGCTGGAACCTTTCAGCTTCTGCCCCCCCCCCCCCCCCCCCGCCTTTAAATATATATATTTTTTACCTTTCAGCTTCTGGGGGGCTCTGCTCCCCCAGACCCCCCTAATTACAGCCCTCTTAGCCCCCTGCCAATTTCTGTTAATGTAGATGTAAATTAATATTCAGTTTTCAGCTTGTTGACAGTAGGGCTGTGCAATATGGTCAAATGATCATATCATAATATTGTCATATTATATATATATATATATATATATATATATATATGATATGACTATGACATAATACCACGCTCATTTTGCACTCATCATAAGTGCCCTCCAAAAGTGTTGGAACATTTGGTATTTCACACATTATACATTCGATGTCGCCAACATTAATGAGCAAAGCTCTTCACTATCTGTGTACAAACCATCAAACAATAATTTAACATTGAATAATTGTTGCAGAACCTACCATTGGTGCCATTTCCAGTTTGTGCCTTCATCTACCATAGAGTGAGCTTTGTGCCGCTGTGCGGCACTTTGCTCCTATAATGGAACATATCTACACATTTAAATGATAAACCGGGTTGTTTTAACAAAAGTTATAGTTGTTGAAAAAATGCTAAAAAGCATCAAAATATACCAATTTTCATCAGCCCAGATGCCAGTGTGGACAGTCGAGTATCATATTCATATTTTTACAATATACGAGGTCTGTCAATAAAGCGTCCGCGTGTCGGGACGCAGCCGGCGCAGTGCGGCGGCACAGGAAAAACACCTCCGTGTTGATAACCATTTGTAAAATCCAGGCGGCTTTTGATGGCTTTCAGTGGAGTGAGTATATGAGAAATTGTTTAACAGCTGGACATGTTCCAACTTGTCCTTAAGGCTTCCAACAGAGGTGTTTTTCCTGTGGCGGAGCGTCGCGGCGGCTGCGTCCCGACGCGCGGACCCGTCCGCACGTCTTTCATTAAAAAAATCTCCTTTAACAGTGGAATATCCGGATAAAATGCTGAAACCGACTTCTTCTGAAACTTCTCTGTTCTCTCACGACGTCCTGGATCAATAGAGCCTGAAATGTGGAGGTTTTCAGCTTGAAACAGGCTGACGACGGCGCCTGAGAGCGCTGCGCGACGTCTCGCACCGTGAAAAGTCCTTAAAGCGACAGTATCACCTCAAAATCTCTCATCAGCCGTTAAAATGTTCACTGAAAACCAACTTAATTTTTCGAACCGTGTCCACTTCGATGTGTCTCACAGGTTTAGAAAAAATTTTGATCAAACAAAGCGCCAGTCTCTCAGCAACTTCTCAGACAAGGGAATTCCGACGAGGGGCTGGACGACTCCTCCCACAAGGAGTGCTCACAGGCGAATGACGTCACCGACAGGCATGGAAAAACTCACGCATGCGCACGAGGGTTCAAGCATGTCTGACGTAAAAACATATGAATGAAATCCATATAGTTTTTGAAAAAAATAAAAAGGACCGTTACTTTATTGACAGCCCTCGTATTCTTACACATCTCAAAATGATATGCTGCAAATATGGTGTAGTTATTGAGCTTCCTTTGTGTGATTTTGTCTTCAAATCAGAATGTAGTCACAACAATAATTTTGGCAGAATCATAACAAATATTCAATTTGAAAAACAAAAAAAAACCCTTACAGCCTGTCTTACTCATAAACAATTTCATTGTTTTACTTCATAAATTGCCAAAAAATAATATACGAGGTCTGTGATAAAAGTATCCGACCTTATTATTTTTTTCAAAAACCATATGGATTTGAATCACGTGTGATTACATCCGACATGCTTGAACCCTCGTGGGCATGCGAGAGTTTTTTCACGCCTGTCGGTTACGTCATTCTCCTGTGGGCAGTCTTTGAGTGAGGAGTCGTCCACCCTCTCGTTGATTTTTTCATTGTTTAGGAATGGCTCAGAGACTGCTGCTTTGTTTGATCAAAATTTTTTTCAAAACTGTAAGGCACAACTGAGTGGACACCATTCGACAAATTCAGCTGGTTTTCGCTAAAAATTTTAACGGCTGATGAGAGATTTTGGTCTGGTAGTGTCGCCGTAAGGACGGCCCACGGTGCCTGACGGCGATCTGCGCTTCGAGGCGGCAGCGTCTCGCCGTTTCAAGTTGAAAACTTCCACATTTCAGGCTCTGTTGATCCAGTAAGTCGTCAGAAAACTTTCAGAAGAAGTCGGCATGAGGAGTTTATTCGGACATTCCATTGTTAATGGACATTTTGTAATGAAAGAACGTGCGGGCAGAGTCACATGTCGGGCCGGACCCGATCGTGGGGGGTCGCGACAGGAAAAACACCTCCGTTGGAAACCTTAACGGACAAGTTGGAACATGCCCAAGCTGTTAAACAATTTCTCAGTTACTCACTTGTTGAAAGCCATCAAAAGCCGCCTGAATTTTACAAATGGTTTTCAACACAGAGGTGTTGTTCCTGTCGCGGCGCACACAGATTCGCAAAGTCGTCACGGAAACGACTCAGCGAATTTGCGTGCACGTCTTTCATTACAAAATGTCCTTAAACAGTGGAATGTCCGCGTAAAGTCCTCATGCCGGCCTCTTCTGAATCGTCTCTGTTCTCTCACGACGTCCTGGGTGAATTAAGCCTTAAATTAGGATGTTTTCAGGTCGAAACAGGCCGACGACGGCGCCTGGAAGTGCTGCACGACGTCCCGCTCTGTGGGAAGTCCTTACACCGACAGAAACACCCCATAATCTCTCATCAGCCGTTAAACTTTTCACCGAAAACCAGCTTAATTTCTCGAATAGTGTCCACTCGGATATTCCTCACAGGTCCAGAAAAAATGTTGATAAAGCAACGCGCGCCGTCCGCAGCGGCTATTCAGACAAAGAGATTCCGACGGGTGGGGTGGAGCACTCCTCACTCAAGGCCTGCCCACAGGGAAATGACGTCACCGACACGCGTGAAAAAACTCACGCATGCGCACGAGGGTTCAAGCTTGTCTGACATAAAAACATATGAATCAAATCCATTTATTTAAAAAAAAATAAATAAAAAGGACCGCTTTTTTCATCACAGACCTTGTAATCTCAACTGATTTTTACTGTTCCGATTTTAAAATCACACTTGTAGTGAAGAACTTTAAAACATATATGCTCACATTTACAATGATTATATAAATACACAGTTTAACTATCTTTCTTGTTAAAACAGTTGGTAAAACATTTCCTATTTTCCTTGTAAATTGATTTTGAGTGATCTATTTATTGTTTTACACTGATTTACAGAAATAAAGGTGAGTTTGGTATTCCTTGCTTTGCTGTTTGCAGACAGCAGTGAAATAAAAATAAAATAATATTTATATTTGATTGATATTTTGCCATTTTTGTCTATTTTTAAACATAATGGGAATATGGTTATTATGGTTTTCCCAGTTTCTAGTGACGCAACCAAGGTGTTACTCAATATTCATGAAGTGACCTAATCCCAAAATGTCCAGATCCACACAAAAATAGCCACTGTGTCATGCTAATGTGTCTATTTATAATCACAAGAAAGAAGCTCAATAACAACACCATATTTGCAGCATATCATCTTGAGATATGTAAGAATATATGTTAAAAATATGAATATGAGTCAACTGTCCACAATGGCATCTTGGGTGACAGAAATTGGCATATTTTGACACTTTTTCAAAATTATCATTTTTTTTTCAACAACTATAAATTTTGTTCAAACAACCTGGTGTATCATTTAAATGTGTAAATATGTTCCGTTATATCACAAACAATCATACAAAAAGTTCTAGAGCCATAGCTAGTATATTTCTTTTATTTTGAACTAATCAAAGATACGAACAACATGTAAAATTTTGGGTTTTCTACCATTTTGAGGCCTTTATGGAAGGCAGGTCACACTAGATAGACCAAAACTGCCAACATTTCCAAACTCTGCACCAAATGTTACATATAGGGGCCTCATTATTAACGTGCAAAGTTGGTAGAAAACACCATTTTCACGAAATGTGAAAAATTCACAAAAGAATTCCAAAGGCTGTAACTTCAAATGTTTGCAAGATACAGACGTAATATTTGGCATTTCACCATAACTTTGTAATAGGAATAACATATCAAACTATATTTTGTATGAGGATTCAAGTCGTGAAAACAGCTAGGTTGTCGGATGAATATTTTTTGAGAAATCAGTAATTTTTGAAAACAACAACCCTGTTGATGTTGCAGTTCCATAATAAGAGCCTGCATTTCAAAATAAAAGCCTGTGAGGTTGCTGCAGACCTGACAGAATTCATCAGTCTGTCCATCCTCCAACATCCCAGACAGCAGATTCAAATCTGGACATTTTCTGTTTGCATGTGACCCCAAACTCAGAATTAACATGTTTACAGTTCGGACAAAACAGCAGAATTGTGTTTCAACAGCATCTCACACAGGCCAAAAAAAAAAGATCAAATGTGAACACTGTCACAGTGCAAATATAAAACTTCAGTTATTGGTAATTTCTTTACATGGTATATTGTTTTGGACAAACAGCTTCAGAAAAGCTTATTGATGACAAAAAAATCATTTTAGAAAATTCAACACAACTGAAAAATACTTACAAAATGTAGCTTCACCGTAAACAGATTTTCCCCAAAAGACAGCTGTCCTCCATATACAATACAAGCAACCGCATCTAGAACCCGTGGTTCCTCATGGGTCAATGGCCGCGTACAGAAGACAGTTATATCTTTTTGGTATCTTTAGAATCAGACAAATAATTTTGGTATACTTTTTAATAGGATTGGAGCATTTTTAAAAATTTCCCCTGTGTAATTCTTCATTGTTTGCACACATTTTTCTAGCTCATAGTAGAGAAGCTTGAATCTTCGACTGGACTGGGTTGCTTGACGCGAGGACATTTCGCTTCAAATCGCAGAAGCTTCCTCAACTAAAATTCTTGCTCTGGAAGTCTGACTTCTGTCTTGACTCTTGTAGAGAAGAATAAACAGAAGCCACAAAAGCTGGAGTTTTAAACCTAACCAGACCCCTCCTACCGAGAGGCAGACTGCTATAGGCTAGTGACTAAACAATCGCTCTAATTAGCACCTATTGTGCTCTAGTTAGCACCCTCCTAATGACAGGGCAGCTGTCCCTCCTAATGATGGGACGGACCCTCTCCTGATGGCTCCCTTGATGACTCTGCTGATGATGTGAATGACTCATTACCATGAACAAAAGACTGAAAATGCTTTGACCTGAGTACCCCATTGTAAACAGGTGATAAAGCGTGTCTCAGACCCCCTCCCCGGTTAAGGCTGGGTTTCAACTGTTTTACAAAGAATGCCTCCTTGACCCCTCTCTCAAACCATTTCTTCTCTCTGGTTAATATTTTAACTTCCTTGTCCTCAAACGTGTGGTTAGTGTCTTTAAGGTGGAGATGAACTGCAGACTGAGTTCCACTGGTGCCCTCTCTGCGGTGCTGGCATAGCCTTTTATGTAAAGGTTGCTTCATCTCACCTATGTAGTGTTCTTTACAGTTTTCCTGACATCTGATATGATACACTACATTGCTCTGTTTGTAACTAGGGATCCTGTCCTTAGGGTGAACTAATTTCTGTCTCAAGGTGTTAACCGGTTTAAAGTGAACTGGGATTTTGTGCTGTCTGAAGATCCCCTGTAGTTTTTCCCCTACTCCTGCTAAATAAGGGAGAGACCCTCCTCTTCTTCTTGTCTCCGTCTCCTGTCTATCTGGTCTCTTTGTTTTCTGGGACTTCTGCACTTTGCCCAGGGACCATCGTGGGTACCCACATACTGTGAGGGCTTTCCGGACAAGTTGTTGTTCTTTAGCCCTTCC
Source organism: Thalassophryne amazonica (assembly GCF_902500255.1). NCBI lineage: Eukaryota > Metazoa > Chordata > Actinopteri > Batrachoidiformes > Batrachoididae > Thalassophryne > Thalassophryne amazonica. Next base: position 5,407,352 of record NC_047116.1, on the reverse strand, counting down.
CTCTGCAGTTGTGGGCACCTGTAGGGCTCTGTGTTGAAGCGTCCTGATCACCCCGAGCTTGTGTTCAAGGTGGTGGTTTGAGCCAAAGAGCAGATATTGGTCAGTGTGAGTTGGGTTTCTGTAAACCCCTGTCTGGAGCTGCCTGTTCTCTCCAATCGTAACATCACAGTCCAAGAAGGCTAAATGGTTGTTTCTGGCATCCTCACATGTGAACTTGATATTGGAGTCCACCGAGTTCATGTGCTCTGTAAAGTCCTCAACCTCCTGTTGCTTGATTTTAACCCATGTGTCATCAACATATGTGAACCAGTGACTGGGAGAGATGCCCGTGAAAGACGTCAAGGTTGTCTTCTCCACTCGCTCCATGTACAGATTGGCCACAATGGGGGATACCGGAGACCCCATCGCACAACCATGAATCTGCCTGTAGTAATTCCCCCTAAACAGGAAATACGTGGTGTTAAGACAGATCTCCAAGAGTTGGCAGATGTGGTCTGGTGTGAGTTTGGTCCTTTCAAGTAGAGACACATCCTCCAGCAGTCTCTGCCTCACAGCTGAGACGGCCTCAGTGGTGGGGATGCAGGTGAACAATGATGTCACATCAAATGACACCATAGTTTCATCTGCCTCCAGCTGCAGGTCCTTAATCTTGTTCACAAAATCTTGTGTGTTCTTCACATGGTGGTCTGAGTTACCCACTAGAGGAGCCAAAATCCACTTGAGGTGCTTGGCCAAATTGTACGTGATGGAATCTGTGCTACATACAATAGGCCTGAGTGGCACGTCCTGTTTGTGGATTTTGGGCAGTCCATAGATGCACAGAGTGGCGTCCCCAGGGTACAGTCTGTAGTATGCCTGCCTGTCGATGAGTCCCTCTTTCTCCAGGTTTTGGAGGTAGCTAATGATTTTCTTCTTATAGCCGCTCGTGGGGTCTCTCTTCAGACGTTCGTATGTACTGGAGTCACTGAGCAAGTTGTTGATGTTGGCCTCGTAGTCCGATGTGTTTAGGACCACCGTGCATCTGCCTTTATCTGCTGGCAGGATAAGGATGCTTTGGTCCTTTTGCAGTGCTGACAAAGCTTTCCATTCTTCTGTGATATTGGACGGAGGAGGCTTAGCACTGTTCAGCACTGCTGTGACTCTTAGTCGGAGTCCCACTCACGCAATAAATTAAACTATTTATTTGCCAAACACGGCAAACCAGCAGTGAAAATTTTTCCACTGAGCAACAAAACCACTGAAGCTAAATTTGAGATTATTGTGTGAATTTTTGCATCCAGTCTCATCCAGTGAGTCCTGAAGGTCAGATTTAAAAATGCAGAAAAAATGGCAGATTACAGAAAAAAGGAAAAAAAAATCTGTTGACTGTGCTTCCACGAGCATTCCAGTGATTAGATGGAGTCCGCGGGAGCATGTTGTTGTGTTTCACTTTGTGCTTATCTCACTGACAGCACTGGAAGACTTAAATATCAAAACCATTAAGGGAGGCTTTTGGATATTAAATCAATTTAGCATCCGGGCTCCCTGCAGATTTGGATCTAATTGAATAAGACACTTAGAAACAGTCAGCACATATTTCTGTGAAACACACATCAGGCCAGTTTGTGGTGGAAGAATAAACTGAGCCTGCAGGCTCCATCACCTCCGTCCACAGCTGCACGCCACGACACAAAATTACAAAATGCAAATGTCAGACACTTCATAAATGAAATTATTATATACAATCAATTATGTACGAAGCCTGTCTTGCCCTCTTGCTGTGCAAATTCTACTTCAGTCAGCAGAGCCCCACATAAATGATAAATGGACTTCATTTAAATAGTGCTTTTCCATCTGCATCAGACGCTCAAAGCACTTTACAGTAATGCCTCACATTCACCCCAGTGTGAGGGTGCTGCCATACAAGGTGCTCACTACACACTAGGAGCAACTAGGGGATTAAGGACCTTGCCCAAGGGCCCTTAGTGATTTTCCAGTCAGGCAGGGATTTGAACCAAGGATCCTCTGGTCTCAAGCCCAACACCTTAACCACTAGACCATCACCTCCCCAGTTCACGATGTCTCACACATCAACAATGGAATCCACCCCTAAAACTACAGATTTAGTAACAACTAAATGTAGCTCATTAATTATTTACAAGTTCTTATTTGTCTAAATTTCACACTCAACACATTTGACTGAAAACAGTTTTGTGCTTTAGTTTAAGAAAGAAAAAAATTAAATTTACTCTCCATTTTTGTTGTTGTTGTTGTTGTTTTCACTAGTTTGGGAGGTCCTGAAAAAAAAAAATCTCCCATTTATACATATTCATCATCATCATAATAAATATTCATTTTGCGCTTTCCCAGGAATTAATCCACTCAACAAAATAAATGGCAGTAATAAAAGTTCAGTACAACAATGCACAAAATACAAAATTAAACAACGGATAATAAAAATCAAATGAACTCATATTTTTATTGTAATGTTTCCAACACTGGTCAATTGTTTTGTTTGTTGTTTTTTGTTGTTTTGATTTTTTGCTTCTTCTTCTTTTTTTTGTGTGTCCATTGCTTATTCTTGAAATATAATTTTGATTTTTCAATTTATTTTCATTTATATAGCGCCAAATCACAACAGAGTTGCCTCAATGCGCTTCACACAGGTAAGGTCTAACCTTACCAACCCCCAGAGCAACAGTGGTAAGGAAAAACACCCTCTGAGGAAGAAACCTCAAGCAGACCAGACTCAAAGGGGTGACCCTCTGCTTGGGCCATGGTACAGACACAAATTACAGAACAATTCACAGAAACAATTCACAAAAGGAATATACAGGAAATGCTGTTGGTGCACAGGACAGGGGTTCTACACTGAGTTCCTGCCCATGTCAAGCAGGGACACGCTGTGTCAACACAAGTTCCATAAACAGAAAAAAAGGTGCAACTTTTACCCAGGAAAATACAGTAAATAGATTGTTAACAGAAAATGTATTATACCTGATACTGCTGACCTTTGAGGCAGTAGAAGCAGGATCAATTAGAGATCTGTCCCGATGTACCGGGAGTTTCCACCCAACTGTTACTGGCACACAGTCCTCCCTGATCTGACTCAGACAACACAGGTCAAGCCTGCGCCTTTTGAACTCATAAGAGAGTTCTTTGTAAAAATCTTGTACCGGTTAGAATGGTCTAAACAGTGGGGCCCCCCTCTGAGTCTGGCCTGCTTGAAGTTTCTTCCTCAAAATCATCAGAGGGAGATTTTCCTTATATCCCGTCACAAAATGCTGCACAAATTGACATTTGTTCTGTATTCAAAGTGCACTCGAACGCCTCATACAGCATTACTGCACCAGTCGGAAGATTCGTGTGTCGCTCGTGCTGGAAAACATCCAAACAGCGGTGGAGTCAGTCGTACCACATTCATACTGCGGTAGGAATGGACATTTGAACGTCATTCATGCAATTCAACCTGCAGTCGAACTGGATTCAAGCTGCATTCGAATTCCTCAGACAGCATTTGTGGGCACTTAGGGAAATACACCAAATGGGCACGGCCAGCACCAGTGTAGAGAACAGGCACACTATTGTCATGCTGCATTTGAAATGGGGAATATTCATACAGCAGCCATACTGCTGTGTGACTGCTAGCTTGAATGGTATTTAAACCGCCATCCAAAATGGCAACCCACCAGCATTTGGAGCAGTCTGATCATGTCCCGATTGTGCCCCTGATGAGCTGGACCCCCCCACCCCCCGCATCCTGATTGAGGTGCGCAAATGTAATATTGTTACGTGCAAAGTCTGTTGCACAAGCATCATGTGCACTAGATGTGAACATTGCACAATCACACTGAACACACCGTGTGTCACAGTTAGTCACTGTGTCTCCGTGATGCACTGACACGCACTGTGGCAGTCTGGATGGGGTCTAAAAGCCATGGTAACATGATGATACAGATGAATCCTCTGACACACGAGGTGGACTGACACTGGATGTATGATTACATACTCATTCTGGACGTTATACAGTGATCACAGGTGCTGCGTTCGCAAGTCACTGCATCTCAGGGCCAGCTGACCAGGTCACTGTGACACTGGGCATCACTTGCTGTGTTTGACTGTGACACAACAAGTTTAAAAGACAACAAAATAAAGGATGACAAGTTGAATCTCCACGCCTGTTGAGGAAGAGGAGACTTTGGAAAGTGACAAGGAGGCATCTGCACTCTGTAGTCCAAAAGCACATACACTGAGTGCATGATTGGTGTGACCACACTTAAGGGGTAAACTTCAGTAATGACAAACTGGCCGCAGTGGCTCTTTTGTTTTGCTTATTTTATTACAACCCCAATTCCAATGAAGTTGGGACATTGTGTAAAATGCAAATAAAAACAAAATACAATGATTTCCAAATCCTCTTCAACCCATATTCAATTAAATATACCACAAAGACAAGATTTTTAATGTTCAAACTGATAATCTTTATTGTTTTGTGCAAATATTTGCTCATTTTGAAATGGATGCCGGCAACACATTTAAAAAAAGTTGGGATGGGGCAAGAAAAGACTGGGAAAGCTGATGAATGCTCAAAGAACACCTGTCTGGAAACAGGTGAGTGTCATGATTGGGTAAAAAAAGGAGCATCCTTAAAAGTCTCAGCCATTCACAAGCGATCACCACTTTGTCAACAACTACGTGAAAAAATAGTCAAACAATTTAAGAACAATGTTTCTCAACGTTCAGTTGCAAAGAATTTAGGGATTCCATCATCTACAGTCCATAATATAATCAGAAGATTCAGAGAATCTGTAGAACTTTCTACACGTAAGCGGCAAGGCCGAAAACCAACATTAAATGCCTGTGACCTTTGATCCCTTAGGCGGCACTAAAAACCGACATAATTGTGTAAAGGATCTTACCGTGTGGGCTCAGGAACACTTCAGAAAACTTTTGTCAGTTAACACAGTTCATCACTACATCTACAAGTGCAAGTTAAAACTCTACTATGTAAAGTGAAAGTCATACATCAACAACATCCAGAAATGTCACTGCCTTCTCTGGGCCTGAGCTCCTTTGAAATAGACAGACACAAAGTGGAAAAGTGTGCTGTGGTCTGATGAGTCCACATTTCAAATCGTTTTTAGAAATCATGGACATCGTGTCCTCCAGACAAAAGAGGAAAAAGACCATCTAGATTGTTACCAGCGTAAAGTTCAAAAGCCAGCATCTGTGATGGTATGAGGGTGTGTTAGTGCCCATGACATGGGCAACTTACACATCTGTGATGGCACCATCAATGCTGAAAGGTGATGTAACACAGTGGTAAACATACCACTGTCCCAGCTTTTTTGAAACATGTTGCAGGCATCCATTTCAAAATGAGCAAATATTTGCACAAAAACAATAAAGTTTATCAGTTTGAACATTAAATATCTTGTCTTTGTGGTGTATTCAATTGAATATACAACCCCTGGCAAAAAGTATGGAATCACCGGCCTCGGAGGATGTTCATTCAGTTGTTTAATTTTGTAGAAAAAAAGCAGATCACAGACATGACACAAAACTAAAGTCATTTCAAATGGCAACTTTCTGGCTTTAAGAAACACTATAAGAAATCAAGAAAAAAAGATTGTGGCAGTCAGTAACGGTTACTTTTTTAGACCAAGCAGAGGAACAAAATATGGAATCACTCAATTCTGAGGAAAAAATTATGGAATCACCCTGTAAATTTTCATCCCCAAAACTAACACCTGCATCAAATCAGATCTGCTCGTTGACATTGACCCTATGTGTCTTTTTACAAGGAATGTTTTCGGTTTTTGCTCAATGGCAAGATGCATTATCATCTTGAAACATCCCCAAACATCCTTTCAATTGTCCAAAATATCAACATAAACTTGTGCATTTATTGATGATGTAATGACAGCCATCTCCCCAGTGCCTTTACCTTTGTGTCATGTCTGTGATCTGCTTTTTTTCTACAAAATTAAACAACTGAATGAACATCCTCAGAGGCCGGTGATTCCATAATTTTTTCCAGGGGTTGTATGTTGAAGAGGATTTGCAAATCATTGTATTCTGTTTTTATTTACATTTTACACAACATCCCAACGTCACTGGAACTGGGGTTGTACAAATTTTTGCGGAGAAGTGTTGCATAAAAACAGCATTGTGTTTTGGATTACAGAGGGCAACGAGTGCTGTGTTTGGTTGCTTTGCAGTGGTTGGTGCTGGTGATACTTGCAAAGTTGTTCATTTTTTTTCCCTTAAATCTGGCACATCCTTGTAGCTATAAATGACTGTTCGCCACCCTTCCCTGTTGGCCAAATGTCACCAAAAGTTTTACCAGCTCCAGGTTCCCGTCAATGACGGCGTGGTGGAGCACCATCTGTCCTTCTGGGCCGAAGGAGTTGACGTTGAATTTGCATGTCATGTTCTGCAGCAATGCAGTGCAGCTCCTTGGTGTTGCCTTTCTTCAACGCTTCTTGGAAAACCCTCTGCAGTGCGGAACATGTCGACACGACAGCGTGGCTCATGATTGCGGCTCCGCTGGAAGGTGTTGGACAAAGTGATCCTGCCTGCGCTGTGAAGCTGATAATAATCATTTTCCCCCATTGAGCGTCTCTGCTCAATGCCACGGGTGGGTTAAGAGCGACACCCAGCAGTGTGACACGACAGGACCCCCATCTGTCTGTCTGTCTGTTCCGTACGAATGCAGCTCAAATTCTGTTTGTTTTCCAATTTGTGTTATTCGTATGCCATTCATGTGAGGCCCCCACTGCTGTCACCTGTGTTCTTGTTCTGGGGGTTGGTAAGATTAGACATCTCTTGTGTGAAGCACCTTGAGGCAGATTTGTTGTGATTTAACACTATATAAAACGTAATAATCTGAAATTGAGAGTGAGATAAACTTATTGTACATCTCAAATAAATGGCTCGACCATGATTTGTTGTTGAACAATTGTCACATACACATGGACAGAACTCGTTTCTAAAGCTCTCACATCGCAGAGGGCGATGCCTTAAACAAAAACAGCATAAATAACAGCATTTTAACTAAAGTATTAACACTTCTGAAACCTTTTTAGAGACATTAAAAGATGAATGTACATAGTATGTTGGCTAGCATATAGTACATTCATCTTTGGCTTATTAACAGCTAATTTAACGGTAGTGTTGTGTGGGCCGCCAGAAGAGGAGGTACTGCTGGCCCACCACCAGAGGGCGCCCTGCCTGAAGTGCGGGCTTCAGGCATGAGAGGGCGCTGCCGCCTCAGGAACAAGCCGTGGTGACAGCTGTCACCCATCATCCATGACAGCTGTCACTGATCATCTAATCCACATCTGGAATAAAAGCAGGAAGACACCTCCACCACATTGCCGAGATATCACCTTCATCAAGAGGTAATTTCCTCAGTCTTAATCTGTGCCGTATCGCACGTAATCGTTGTTTGATTCTCTACAGGAGTTCCTGGTAGCTTGTGTCAGCTGGAGGCTGAGCTGGTCGCGGACGACAGGGTGACAAGCCGCACCCTTCCCGACCCGTGAAGACAAGTGTCTGTATTAGATCTGTAGAAAGACTGTGTATATATTTGCGGAGGTGGAGGTGTAATTCCCACCAGGATTGTTACTGGGTGTTCACACACCCACACTTGACTGTCTTTGTTTTCTGCCAGCAGTACCAGATCCGACACGCCGAGACGGTGGCCACCTGGGGACTTCGGGACTTGGCGGCTCCAGTATCCCTCGGGTTCGGTGGTAGTGGAAATCGTGTGGTTCCGGTTCGTCTCCAGACAGGCGTGTCCTATCGTCGAGCCTGCCCACACGACACCTTTATTAATTGACTTGTCTACATTCTGTAATCTGCTGTGTTTGGTTGTGTCATTCACAACAGTAAAGTGTTCTAATTTGACTCCTTCCATTGTCCGTTCATTTAGGCCCCCTGTTGTGGGTCCGTGTCACTATACTTTCCCAACAGGTAGCTCATCTAGCAATAGTAAGCTTATTTTCGTGATTTACAAATTTATTTTACATGGTGTAGATTTTTAATATTCTTCATTTTATGGGTTCTTTAATAGATATCAATATTAGCATATTGAATATATATATTGTTTTCCTATAGTAAGCTAGTAGGGTTAACTTTAGATAGATACCTAAAACATATTACATTATAGCTTCTGTTTATATAATAAATTAACCATATTTATTGCTTAACCTACTACCTATAATTTATTTTACTACTAGTCTATAGACTAGGTATACGTATAAGGGTATAGGTATATGTATAGGTTTTAGAGGGTAACTCCTATAATATTATGTAGTACTATATTTCTTGTATATGTTGTTGTATATGTTGTTTATTACCCCTATTGTGTAAATATCACTTATATACATGATGTCCAATTTCCTGAGCTGCTTGGGTGGGTAGGGAGAGTTCCCATGGGATAAAAAAGCTTTTCAAACCTACCATCCCTGGTTCTCAAGACCAGGCACCTAAGTGGCTCTACTCTACTTCATTCTGCTGTTCTTTTCTACTCTTTTTTTTTTTAGGTATTTAGATATGCCTTAGTAAACACTAGTAGAGTTCTACTTTAGAATTGGAATATATTATAGAAGACATACCTTACTGAATTTTCATGCAGTGATTTTTTTTGTTTGTTTGTTTGTTTGTTTTGGCTTCAAATCATTACGTCAGTGATTATCTCCAGAGTCTAGTTGCTGTGTGTGTGTGTGTGTGTGTGTGTGTGTGTGTGTGTGTGTGTGTGTGTGTGTGTGTGTGTGTGTGTGTGTGTGTGTGTGTGTGTGTGTGTGTGTGTGTGTGTGTGTGTGTGTGTGTGTGTGTGTGTGTTTCAAGCTGCCCTTAAGGTCCACGAGGTGTCAGCTGCTCCGCTCGGTGTTTTAATGCTCATGTGGGACTTTGTGGCCTCGAGGCAACAAGAAAAAAAAAATCCGTTTGTCTGACTGATGTCAGAAGCTCCCAGTCTTCGAGAAACTGTGTGAAATCTTCTGCTGTTTTTCTTAGAAAGAGACAAAACATTTGGTGGTTAATGAAAATCTCATTCGCCATTTAGAATTAAAGTTTGGTGTTTTTTGCCGCTGTGGTTAAAGTCCATCACACGTGAACAGGATTTAAATGTAAATATGGTTTGTGACGTCTGTTCACATCTTCTTCATCAGGAGATCATTTAAGAGAGCAAAAAGAATCTGAGGGGTCTTTCTCCAGCCCATTAGGAACCTGTCCAGCCGTGCCGGCGCCAGCCCGCCCAAAACATTACGTCTAATGTGGTGACTAAATAAGCACCGAGTCACATCGGCATCGTGTTTACGCTAAACTGGATCTCCTCCTGACACGGTCATTTTTTCATCTTGATTAACCCAGTATTAAAGTAGAATTATGGTAATTGTAGATAATTCATGCGTATTAATTGCCAGTTCTTTACAGATGTCAAATCAATTTCGATGATGGGTTTTTGTGCACGAGCTTCATTTGAGCCGTGGAACAGTTTCCGAATGTGGGGGACATGGATTTGAAACGGCACAGGCACGTCTCCTCTCAGGAGGAGAAGGACGCGACCTTCACCGCCGCTGTCACACAACTCACACTTTTAGCGTGTTAGCTTTAATGTTGGTCCGTGCAGCTGTCCCAGGCTTTGGTCCAGAACATCTACAGGCCAGATTTACAGTGACATTCATGATCTGCACACAAGGATGAACTGATGGAGTCATGAGGTGTTTTCTGAGGTCAGGGTGCTTGCAGGAGAACAAAGGAACCAGGTCATTGGTTTTCTGGTACTTCTTGTCTTACTGTCTGCTTGTCAGACAGGAACCTGACAGCTAACAGCTTTGTGCAACACAAGAGTTACAGTTTGTAATGACGCAGATTTCATTTTCACACCTTCAACCTGCGTCGTTTCATTAGAAAACACACTTCCACTCTTCTGCGCACCCTTTCGTGTGCTAGTCTTAAAATGGGGCTTGGTCTAGGTCCCTGCTGGTGCACCACGATCATGATGAGATGCCGTCATAAACAACTGACAAACCTGGTCTGAAGTTGAGAGTTTTCCTGCAATTTTTACATTATGATACTGAGATACACTGGTGAGTTTATGATTCATGTACACAGAGCGATGCTCATTAGTTGTACTCTAGTTTTTCTGCTCCTGGGTTCAAAGGTGAGGTGCACTGAATCTTGGCTGGGACCAGGAGCAGCAGGTGCACATCAACAGGTGACACCTTGTGCATCGAGTTGTTTCCTTGACAGAAAACATCTCACCTATCAGTCCACCAGTATCTTAATTTTGTTTTCTTGAGTAGTGGGTGCTTTGAGGAAGCTATGTAACCAGTTTTATTACCATCGCACATATAGAATCTAAGCAAAATAGCTATTAGTGAAAATTCTGAATGAATTAAAAAGGCTAACATGGATTGATCCACCTGAGCACAAGAAACACCAGAAAAAAAGAACCACAATAGTAATATATAAAATTTGTGGTGGTTGTAGCGCCCCTTCAGGTCATATTACATATCAGTTTTTGTAGAATGTTATACTGATCATGTCGCCTAAGTTTGATTCCTTCATGACCTAAAGCAGCTTCTTCTTCTTCTTCTTTGCCTTTCGGCTGCTCCCATTAGGGGTCGCCACAGCAGATCAATCCTTTCCATCTCACCCTGTCCTCTGTATCTTCCTCTGTCTCACCAACCAACTGCATGTCCTCCCTCAGCACATCCATGAACCTCCTCTTTGGTCTCCCTCTTCTCCTCCTGCCTGGTGGCTCCATCCTCAGCATCCTTCTCCCTATATACCCTGGGTCCCTCCTCTGCATGTGTCCAAACCATCTCAATCTCGCCTCTCTGACTTTGTCTCCAAACCGTCCCACCTGAGCTGTCCTTCTGATATGTTCATTCCTAATCTTGTCCATTCTTGTCACTCCCAAAGAGAATCTCAACATCTTCAGCTCTGCCACCTCCAGCTCTGCCTCCTGTCTTTTTGTTAGTGCCACCGTCTCTAAACCATCCAACATAGCTGGTCTCACTACTGTCTTGTAAACTTTCTCCTTCACTCTTGCTGATATTCTTCGGTCACAAATCCCTCCTGCCACCTTTCTCCACCCACTCCACCCTGCCTGCACTCTCTTCTTCACCTCTTTACCACACTCTCCATTACTTTGAACAGTTGACCCCAAATATTTAAACTCATCTACTTTCACCACTTCTACTCCTTGTAGCTGCACTATTCCACTGGGCTCCCTCTCATTCACACACATTTACTCAGTCTTGCTTCTACTGACTTTCATTCCCCTTCTCTCCAGAGCATATCTCCACTTCTCCAGACTAGACTCAACTTGCTCTCTACTCTCACTACAGATCACAATGTCATCTACAAACATCATAGTCCATGGGGACTCCTGTCTGATCTCATCTGTCAACCTGTCCATCACCACTGCAAACAAGAAAGGACTCAGAGCTGATCCTTGGTGTAATCCCACCTCCACCTTGAATGAGTCTGTCATTCCGACTGCGCATCTCACCGCTGTCACACTATTCTTGTACATGTCCTGCACTACCTTAACATACTTCTCTGCCACTCCAGACTTCCTCATACAATACCACAGCTCTTTTCTTGGCACCCTATCATAAGCTTTTTCTAAGTCCACAAACACACAATGTAACTCTTTCTGGACTTCTCTGGACTTCTCCAACAGTATTCTCAGAGCAAACATTGCATCTGTAGTGCTCTTTCTCAGCATGAAACCATATTGCTGCTCACAGATCTTCACCTGTTTTCTAAGCCTAGCTTCTACTACTCTTTCCCATCACTTCATGCTGTGGCTGATCAACTTTATGCCTCTGTAGTTACTGCAGCTCTGCACATCACCCTTGTTCTTGAAAATAGGAACCAGCACACTTCGTCTCCACTCCTCAGGCATCCTCTCACTTTCCAAGATTTTATTAAACAATCTGGTTAGAAACTCTACTGCCATCTCTCCTAGATATTTCCATGCCTCCACTGGAATGTCATCTGGACCAACTGCCTTTCCACTCTTCATCCTCTTCATAGCAGCCCTCACTTCTTCTTTACTAATCTCTTGTACTTCCTGATTTACTCTCACCACATCATCCAGCCTTTTCTCTCGCTCATTTTCTTCATTCAACAGCTCTTCAAAATATTCCCTCCACCTTCTCAGCACACACTTCTCACTTGTCAGCACATTACCATGTGCATCTTTTACCACCCTAACCTGCTGCTGAGTTATCAGGACCTCACCCTGATCACCTGAGGCTGATCATGTGCAGCTCGTCAGGACTCACAGCTGTGGTGCATCTACACGGATTGGAGCATGGTGGCATTTAAGTCTGGAGTACACAGTGTGTATTTGCCAGAGACTCGACCTTGTGACCAGACGGGTGAGATTGTCGTCTTGAGAGCCATCTCATCATTATGGATGCAGAGAACGTCCAGGTTTGATGCCATGGTCTGTGAAAGAGGAGGGGGTGAGGTCTCACGCTCGTCAGCACACTTCCTGAGGTACGTCAGGTTTTGTGACTAACATTTGTACAGTCAGTAAATGTGGTGTCCCTCACACCTTGTTATATTGAGCTGTTATGTTAGTCGTTTAATCAGCTTCCACTGCAGTGAGTAATGTGAACGGGTTGTTCCATGCCTGCAGGGTGGGAAGCTGATTAGTGATTAAGCCAGGAAGTGTTTGCTGTTTGTGTACACCTTTGAGCGGTCTCTCTGTGTGTGGAGTGTGGACTCACATGATGATTTCTTCTTTCACAGACTCGGTTTGTCGCGGCCACCTGGGGGGTGTCGGCGGGGTCCTTGGGTCCGAACTGTTTCTGGCTCTGGACCGTTTGTGCAGCTGGGAGCGCACCGTATATCCACCTCGCCAGTCCGCGCACTCATTTGTTATACTTTTGCACCGCACTGTTATGTCATTAAATTTTGTTATCCTTTGTACCGTGCTCTGCTTATTTCATACTGGGTCCTTCAAACGCTGGTCGGTTCTCCGTCCTGCGTCCGACATATAACATACCCAGTACTGTCCTAGCTGTCTCCCTCACCACATCTGCAGTACTTTTCCAGTTGTCCAAAATTGCTTCCCCTCCAACCAGTGCTTCTCTCACCTGCTCACTAAATTTCACACAACAGTCTTCCTCTTTCAGCTTCCACCATCTGATCCTTTGTTGAGCTCTCACTCTCTTCTTCTTCTTTACCTCTAAATTCATCCTACAAACAACCATCCTATGCTGTCTAGTGACACTCTCTCCTGCCACCACCTTACAGTCTGTGATTTCTTTTAGCTTGCATCTCCTATAAAGAATGTAGTCCACCTGTGTGCACCTTCCTCCACACTTATATGTTACCCTGTGCTCCTCCCTTTTCTTAAAGTAGGTATTCACCACAGCCATTTCCATCCTTTTTGCAAAATCAACTACCATCTGTCCTTCCCCATTCCTATCCTTGATACCATATCTACCCATTACTTCCTCATCACCTCTGTTCCCTTCACCAACATGCCCATTGATGTCCTCTCCTATCACCACTCTTTCATGCTTGGGCACACTCTCCACCACCTCATCTAACACACTCCAGAAATCTTCTTTCTCCTTCATCTCACAACCTACCTGTGGGGCATATGCACTGATGATATTCATCATCACCCCTTCAATTTCCAACTTCACACTCATCACCCTGTCAGACACTCGCTTAACCTCCAACACACTTTTAACATACTCTTCCTTTAAAATGACCCCAACACCATTTCTCTTCCTGTCCTCACCATGGTACAACAACTTGTACCCACCACCGATGCTCCTGCTCTTACTTCCCTTCCACTTGGTCTCTTGCACACACAATATGTCTACATTTCTCCTCTCCATCATATCAGCCAGCTCTCTCCCTTTACCAGTCATACTACCAACATTCAAAGTCCCCACTCTCATTTCCACCCTTCTAGTTTTCTTCTTCTCCCTCTGTTCGTGGCAACGTTTTCCTCCTCTTCTTCATCGTCTTCGCCCAGCAGTAGCCCAATTTCCACCGGCACCCTGTTGGACAACAGCACCAGTGGTGGAGGTTGTTAACCCGGGCCTCGACCGATCCAGTATGGAAATGCGATTCTTAGTCTGCATAGTTGGGTTGGCTTGTTTTACGCCGGATGCCCTTCCTGATGCAACCCTCCTCATTTATCTGGGCTTGGGACTGGCACTCAGAATGTACTGGCTCTACATCCCATGTGGCTGAGTGACCTAAAGCACACTTAGTGAATTAGGCCACACCCACTCATCTTTGGCAGCTAATAGCAGCACAACAGAAAGAAATATCTAAAGTCAGTGCACTAACTTTTGTGTGGCTCAGTCCAGACATGGCATGTGCCGAATTTTATGAAGACTGAACAAACAATGGAGGAGGGTTAATGAAAAAACACATTTACAAGCAATTCAAAATATTACAGGCACACATGGGCGTGGCCAGTATTGTTAACTGCAAGACCTTCAAAAGAATGTATATGTCCAAAAATGTTGATTTTACATGTTAAAATTCAGAAGTAATGAGCCAAATGGAAAATGCTGGATGCCGTTCCTGATTCAGCTCAAAATATACGTAGCAACTGGGGCACAGGTGGGCTTGAACTGAGAACCTTCTGTTCTGGACACAAACATTCTGCCTCATGGGCGGTGCCGGGGGGGCTAGGGGGTGCTAGAGTTCCCCCTGGATTTGTCATAGCACCCCCCCACAGCACCCCTACAAAAATAATTCTTCATTTATTATTTTAATTTAATTTCATCCTATGTTTTTAAGGCCTTGTCGACACTGACGCTGAACTTCTCCTATACAATCTTTTTCTTTGTCATTTTCAATAAGTGTTCCTTTCAACAAATGTGTGTCCTCACAAATCCAGTGAAACAGCGTGAAAATGCTGTAGTACATATGCCAGGCCTGTATGTAGCACTGTAACACTTCTACAACAAATGGAGATGAAGATGTGGAGCTAACAATGAAAGCTAAAACTTTAGAAGCCGGCTGTGAGGTCTGTACGGGGAAATATTAGACTGATGTGTTGTCAGTACAGACCGAGTGAAGCGAGTGAGATTAATAATTAGTTTATTATATGGCTATATATATATATAAGGATTAAACAACGAGAAGCCGTGCATTATATGGTTTGAATGCACGACGCGGAGTCTAAAACACCACAACGCGAACGTGGTGTTACTCTGCGAAGTTCAAATCCCAGCCTGACTGGAAAATCACTAAGGGCCCTTGGGCAAGGTCCTTAATCCCCGAGTTGCTCACAGTGTGTAGTGAGCGCCTTGTATGGCAGCACCCTCACATCGGGGTGAATGTGAGGCATTATTGTAAAGCACTTTGAGCATCTGATGCAGATGGAAAAGCACTATATAAATGCAGTCCATTTACCATTTAACAACCTGTTATGAAGACATCAATGGTAGGAGAAGACAGTAAGACACTTCTGCCGTTTTCAGATTTATGTGATTATATAAATATTTCACTCATAATAGAAAATAAACATTCATCAACAGAACTGATTTTTTACATGAAATGAGTGTAACGTGATGTTCAGTGACATCACGTTCAATAATGTCATGATGATAATAACAATAATAATAATAATAATAATAAATTGAATTTATAATGCACCTTTCATTAATAAAAATCTCAAAGTGCTACAGAAAACAATAAAATAAAATGAAGGATATAAAAACAGTCAGCAGAATAGAATAAAACCAAAATAAAATAATAAAAAGACTAAGATGCAACAGATTCAAAATATTGAGACCTAAGATAGGCCTGTCTAAATTGTTATGTCTTGAGGCTTTTCTTAAAAGCTTCCACAGACTGTGGAGCCCTCAGATGGTCAGTGAGGGAGTTCCAAATATGAGGGGCAGCTGAACAAAAGGCCCTGTCTCCCATGGTGTGAAGCTTGGTGTGAGGGAGCCGGAGAAGATTAGTGTTGTTGTATGAACGGAGGGAACGGGAGGATGTGTGGAGGGTGAGGAGGTCTTTGAGGTATGTGGGGGCATTGCCATGGATGCATTGGTGGGTATGAAAGCAAACTTTAAATGGATTCTGTAGGTGATGGGGAGCCAGTGAAGGTTATGGAGTATAGGTGTGATGTGTTCCTGTTTACATACTCTCATCAGAGTTCTAGCTGCACTGTTTTGAATGTATTGGAGCCTTTGAAGGTTTTTTCCAGAGATCCCAAAGAGCAGGGAGTTACAGTAGTCAAGCCTAGAGGAGAGTTTTTCAGCATCAGTGATGCTGTTGTACTGCAGTGAGTGTAGATTCAAGTTGCTGAAATGTTTCAGTTTTTGCTGTTCAAATATCCATGAGTGGAATTGGAAAGAAGTGAAGTCTGTGTGGACTAAAGAACTACCTGAGAAACAGCAGTAGGCATAGACACACCAGTGACCTGGTGTCACTCCTGGAAATTACCCTTCAGAGAACACGGCCTCTGGACAGGAACCAAATAATTGATGCTTTTGCTCTTAATCACAACAACAGGCGCATTGTGCTGTTATGAAGACATCAATGGTAGGAGAAAGATTTTCTCTCTGCCTGCCGTTGGCATTTTTCCCCTGAGGCTGTAGGCTACATGTGTAGATCTGTGGATATTTGTACTGAACAGTAGCCGTGGTTTGTTTGTGTAAGTTTTGGTCATTCTGTATGTCATTAGTGACTTTCGCAGATCAGAATGTGGCTATGTGCACTCACGCCCATGAATGTGGCAGAGGTGTAGTAGAGAGCTCTGTTCCACATGACGCGGTGTCTGTCCTGTGGTGTGCCATCCACAGGACATGCATGTCAGGCAGGACATGCACACGGATCCAGCTGGACATGTGGGGCCAGCAGATGTGGACATGATAAGAGCACGCTGCTTCATTCATGTCATTTCATGACTGTACTTCTGTGACCATGGGTCATCTACAGAGGAACAGATGGATCATACTTGTATTATTCGCTCGATAAGAGGGATTCAGTACAATGTGGTGTTTTTTATGGTGTGTGTGTTTTTTTTTAAATACGTTTATCTCCTTGTTGATTTCAGGCATATTACGCACCTTTTATAAGACAGGGATGGTAGCGCAGAGGTGACGTTTCTGGCTGGCAATCAGAATTTTTGTAAATTGCAAGTTTGAATCCTGTGGGTGGCATGTATTTTTTTTCACAGCATGAAACTGCAGCAGTGGGATCATTCATGCCTGCCCAACTACATCTTCTTCCCGACGTTGGCTCGATGTTTTTGTGGTTCGCTCATACGAGCTATTTTGCTGTGATTTGTACTTATTCGTACTATGTGTAAAGGACCCCTTAAAGTAAGAGACAAAATACAACTACACTCTGATTGCACACTGTGGCAGTACCGCCGTGAAGGTGGACCTATCCCAGAACCACAACTGAGCACAAAGATACATAAAGCAGCTTAGACCACATTGTTTGCACCTAATGGGATCTAATCCCTGTGCTGCATTCATGCACCACTCCGGTTTCTGATTATCTTGGAAAACCTCCAGTTTGAGGGTCCTAATTAACAAACCACTACTGCTGACAAACAGTCGTTTAGTCTACATCGAGTTCCTTCAGGATGTCAGCAATGTTTACCTGCAGTGGTGAGTCCAACCATACTGTGAAAGCCAAGTCAAGTTAAATTTATTTAAGGAGCATGTTTAAAGAACAGGTATTGACTAAAGGTCTGTATCACTAAATCGAGAGTGCAAATAGACAATAAATGAAATGTTGCATTGTGGTCTACAAAAGCTGAGCAGAAGGAAGCTCATGTTAACTGAATGTATGTGACATCACATTTTTATTCCAACCCAAAGTTCATGACCATAAATGAGGAGCACCAACATCACCGCTAAGGGTCCGTTCACACTGGAAGTAGCTGATGGTGCCCGACGTAACAGATCCTCAAAACTCTTTGTGAAATGCCAGAAAATGTTCGCTGCAGGGGTCCTATCTTCAATGCAGGTCAACGTAGCTCAGTGCAACATTGTACTGTTGGAGCTCGACATTTGGCGATGGTCTATTGATTTGCCATAGGGTGTGGTTTAACTTTCAGAATCAGAGGGTGAGTGCATTTGCGGCATGGTCCGCGGAGCTGATCATCGATTCAATGTTTGAATGTGGCCTCTATGAACTCAACACAACTCTGTGATAATGTCACTTGCAGGTTCTACATGTTCCTTCACATTTCCTCGTATTTCCATATATTTTTTCATGCCCAAGGGATCCAGAGGAGGAAGGATCCAATCGAGCCTCTGACACCAGCCAGCAGAGGTCAGTAGCAGTCACAGCTGCAGTGATGTAATGGGAGCAGTGCTCAACTCTTACCAGAGTTTATAGTATAAACGTTAAAGAATTTGAGCAAGTAGAAAATTTTTGCAAGACCACAACAAACATCAGTGTTGGCTGACTGATGTTGGCACTGGCTGACGTTAGTCAGCTTTTTTGTCTCTGTCAGCGAGCAGCGAGCTGAACGCACTGTGAAATAACATCCAGTAGCTCAGAGCAGCAGTCTGAGGACAAAATCCTGCTGCGGTGGGTTCAGACAGAGGTGGTTCAGGCAGGATTCACACACCTGAGCTGTCGTGATGACTCACAGTGAGGAAGTGATCAGTGGACGAGGGTCGGACTCGGTGTGCTCTGGTTCAGTGGGATGTTTGGATTCTCTGGTTATTCGTCATTCCGCACGTGGACATAGAAAGCTGCAGCGACGACATTCCGAGACTGTGGCCTTTGAGCTCCTGTGGCCTTCAGGGACTTTGTCTGAAATCCTTATAGCAAACATTTTTCTCCTGCACACAAAAGCACTGATTCAGGAGTCTATCAGAAAGAATATTGTCGCTCGCCTGCTCACTGAGACGATGTTCAGTGAGCAAGTGGCCGCCATCCAGAGAGGTCAAGCTGCTCCCGCTGTATCCATCATAGCTGCCAGGAGGTCACACAGTCACATCCCCATGGCCACTTCCCTACACTTCTGTCCCCACGACCCCTCAGAATCCTCCGAGACAACTTCAAGATCCAGTGCTGAGAATACAATCAGGCGGCAGTAACTGGACGTTAAAGTGAATCAAACACATCTGAGAGGGAAGCTTCACTGCTTCAATCTTCAGAAAATACACTTTATTTCAGAATAAATTCAGTGTTTGAATCTTTTTTTATGTTTGAATAACTTTATAGTCTGTCAGTTTTACAGCTGACTGACTGTTTTTAATGTAATGTTATTGTATTTTTGTCATCTATTTTAGTTATTTATTTGTTGTATGATTGATGTTTTATGAGCAGCAGGCCAAATGCAATTTCCTTTGGGATTAATAAAGTTCTTATCTATCTATCTATCTATCTATCTATCTATCTATCTATCTATCTATCTATCTATCTATCTATCTATCTATCTATCTATCTATCTATCTATCTATCTATCTATCTATCTATCTATCTATCTATCTATCTTTTTTCTTGCTGTGAGTTGTGGCTTTGTGGCCGGTCTGAACATCTTTTTCATCTTTTTCTTCATTGTGGACATATCAGCCTCTTGGAGGGTGTGTGCTGCTTTTGATACTGTTGACCATAAAATTTTATTACAGAGATTAGAGCATGCCATAGGTATTAAAGGCACTGCGCTGCGGTGGTTTGAATCATATTTATCTAATAGATTACAATTTGTTCATGTAAATGGGGAATCTTCTTCACAGACTAAGGTTAATTATGGAGTTCCACAAGGTTCTGTGCTAGGACCAATTTTATTCACTTTATACATGCTTCCCTTAGGCAGTATTATTAGATGGCATTGCTTAAATTTTCACTGTTACGCAGATGATGCCCAGCTTTATTTATCCATGAAGCCAGAGGACACACACCAATTAGCTAAACTGCAGGATTGTCTTACAGACATAAAGACATGGATGACCTCTAATTTCCTGCTTTTAAACTCAGATAAAACTGAAGTTATTGTACTTGGCCCCACAAATCTTAGAAACATGGTGTCTAACCAGATCCTTACTCTGGATGGCATTACCCTGACCTCTAGTAATACTGTGAGAAATCTTGGAGTCATTTTTGATCAGGATATGTCATTCAATGCGCATATTAAACAAATATGTAGGACTGCTTTTTTGCATTTGTGCAATATCTCTAAAATTAGAAAAGTCTTGTCTCAGAGTGATGCTGAAAAACTAATTCATGCATTTATTTCCTCTAGGCTGGACTATTGTAATTCATTATTATCAGGTTGTCCTAAAAGTTCCCTGAAAAGCCTTCAGTTAATTCAAAATGCTGCAGCTAGAGTACTGACGGGGACTAGAAGGAGAGAGCATATCTTACCCATATTGGCCTCTCTTCATTGGCTTCCTGTTAATTCTAGAATAGAATTTAAAATTCTTCTTCTTACTTATAAGGTTTTGAATAATCAGGTCCCATCTTATCTTAGGGACCTCGTAGTACCATATCACCCCAATAGAGCGCTTCGCTCTCAGACTGCAGGCTTACTTGTAGTTCCTAGGGTTTGTAAGAGTAGAATGGGAGGCAGAGCCTTCAGCTTTCAGGCTCCTCTCCTGTGGAACCAGCTCCCAATTCAGATCAGGGAGACAGACACCCTCTCTACTTTTAAGATTAGGCTTAAAACTTTCCTTTTTGCTAAAGCTTATAGTTAGGGCTGGATCAGGTGACCCTGAACCATCCCTTAGTTATGCTGCTATAGACTTAGACTGCTGGGGGGTTCCCATGATGCACTGAGTGTTTCTTTCTCTTTTTGCTCTGTATGCACCACTCTGCATTTAATCATTAGTGATCGATCTCTGCTCCCCTCCACAGCATGTCTTTTTCCTGGTTCTCTCCCTCAGCCCCAACCAGTCCCAGCAGAAGACTGCCCCTCCCTGAGCCTGGTTCTGCTGGAGGTTTCTTCCTGTTAAAAGGGAGTTTTTCCTTCCCACTGTCGCCAAGTGCTTGCTCACAGGGGGTTGTTTTGACCGTTGGGGTTTTTACATAATTATTGTATGGCTTTGCCTTACAATATAAAGCGCCTTGGGGCAACTGTTTGTTGTGATTTGGCGCTATATAAATAAAATTGATTTGATTTGATTTGTTCTTGATCTGGCCAATAAGGATTTTCTGCACCAGGTGTTCAGCTTTACGCAGTGCCGGGAGGTAACAAGTTGCAGATTATTTGTTACACTAATAAAAATGCAATAAGCAATGTCACTATTTAATGACTTTAACAGAGTAATGTAACTTGTTACTTTTCTAGCAAATGTTTTCAAACTGGACATTAACGCTGAACAATCTTAAACATAAATTTTAACTTATCAAACTCACTACAGTGATTAATTTCAATGTTTTATTCAGAGTTCTTCAATGTAACTTGAATTATGATTATATGGTCACGTTCCTAAGAAAGAATATTCCAAACGATCCACACCCCCCCCCCCCCCCCACCCCTTTACTAAACTGAGCAGTTAGTGGAATAAAAGTTGCCAAATTTGTTGCAAGTTGCTAGACAGAATTTTATTATTATTTTATACTGATGTAATGACCACTACTTTAAGAAGTGTCTGTAATTTAATTACTGTGTTTTCTGGCATTAGAAGTGGCACCTGTCCAAAAAACAAAAAACAAAAAAATGCCTCTTGAAGAGGGAAAAAACATAAATCACTTCTTTAATTTGGGATTTTTGTGCATTACTGTAAATAACTGTTATAAATAATAATGATTAAAATAACACCAAAGCACAAGTATAAGTTACGTGATGTCCAGAACTAGTTAAAAAAAAAAAAAAACAGCAGCTTTTATTCCAGAAAATATGTGACACATTTTTTCTCAGTATCTGTTGTGGATTACAGTTACATTTATTTTGTAATTTAATTACTTGTAACTCGTTACTGCCGAACACTGGCTTTACATTACAGGCACTTGAGGCTTGTTGGACTTCATGTTGCCTGTTGACACTTGGGTTTCGTGGTGAACTGATGTGTTTGGCGCTGATCTACATTAACCTCACCTACACTTTTGTCTTTATCACCCAACAGGGTTTTTTTTTTTAATGCTGGTAAATGTTGACCTACACAGTGTCCACACAATCTATTCAAAAATCCAGTCCAGACTCTGCGTCCATCGGAATGTGTCCTTTCTGTCCCGCTTTCATGACTCAGACTGTGTGACCGTTGTGGCAGAACAAGTCCAATATGAGTTTTTGATGACAGTGGTGGGATGAGGCCTTACGCTAAATGCTCGTGGTCACTGAGTCCAAGAAAAACACCGCGGTGTTACACGGAGCCTGTCTGTGCTCACCTCAGCACAACACAGGAACAAATGGACCATTAAGCTAATGGAAGCGAGCGGACAAAGCACATGTTCGGCCTCCATCTACCCAGCAGCTCACAGGGAGGTAATTACAGCAAAATGCCCCTTCACCATGCAAAGCCATCGCTCACTGCACAGCCAGGAGGAACCTGAGCACTAGCACTTTTTACGGTCGGAACCGAGTCCCCGGGCTGCAGGACCAGTGGTTGTTGGAGTTTAGTGCATGAGGAAGAGATTCTACCCGCAGGGGCAGTTACAGGAAACTTTTCTGGCTCTCAAAGCAGCCCCACGATGTCTTCAGGACAGCTGTGTGCTAAACACAACATCTGGACCATGTCGGAAACCCAAGAATCTTTCCAGATGTAGAGACACCTGGATCTCTGAGGATTCAACAACATTTGGCAGCTCTCAGATAGAGCACTTAATCAGCAGAACTTTTAAAACTTAAGCTTCACCGGAATAAAGAAAGAGGTGGATGTGTTGGTGTAATGGTTTGCATATTGGACTGGGAAGCCGGCGGTAAGGGTTCGCGTCCTGAGCCTAGCTCCCAACTGGCACTTTAAACAGGTGTTTGGGGTGGAGGAGAGACACGTGCCATCGGACCTTATGCCAATAAACTGCTAATAGGTTGGCTCCTCACATTAAAAAATTAGGGCTGCAGGGTGGATTAGTGGTTTGCACTGTTGCCTCACAGCAAGATGGTCATGGGTTCCATTCCCACCTGTGGCTGTTCTGTGTGAACTTTGCATGTTCTCCCCATGTTTGTGTGGGTTTCCTCCAGGTGCTCTGGTTTCCTCCCACATTTAAAGACATGCAGGTTGGGTGGACTGTAAACTTTATCACTGTCCAGGTCTCCTTTGCAAAAGAGATCGCAATCTCAATAGAACTAACCTGGTTAAATAAAGGTCAAATTAAATTAAAATAAGAACCTCTTCATCTTCAGTTATGACTGGAATATTTGTTTCACTTCCACAGAAGTACTCAAGTAGAATCTGGTGTTCACACTGTGTCACCAGCAAACAGTGAGGAACGTAAACCCCGCCCCTCATCCCCAGAAAGTCTCACAGCTCTTTGACCCTGATGATGAATACGGAGGTGGATTCTGGAATTGCCCAACAAGGGCAAATTTGCCAATGGCCAATAATTGGTGCCAAGGCCTAGTCAGCCTGACTATCTTCCTTCTTAAACCAGGTCCTTTTGTTGATTTCTGACCAATCTGTTGCTGTTAGCTGCCTTCTTGTGGTGACTGACTCATCTTCTTTAGTTGTCTTTCTTTCTGTCAACATCTGTCTTTTTGCATCTGTTATTTGTGCACTTCTGCCATTCTGGCCTCTTGATTACGGTATCCTTCTTCTATGTCTGCATCACTACGTCTCAGGATGTCTTTGATAGTATCTTTGTATCAAAGAAAAGGGTGAACCTTCTCTAAGTTCAACAGCGAGTATTGCTTGACTGACTAGTCATGTGACAAACATGCAACTTGTCTAACCCAACACAGTTTGTTCCTGATTAGTATGTTTTGAATATCTTCAGTCTTTGTGCACGATCAAACCTCATCATTTGTGATGTAATCATCCCATTTAACCTCGAGAATGGATCTAAGATGTCATTGTTGGATGATTCTTAGACTTTTGACTTGTTGACAGTATAAAGTCCAAGTCTCATGTCTGTCCATCCTCACTGGAATAACACCCTGGTTGTACACTTTGAGTTTGTGTCAGATGGGCTTGTGGGGTTAATATCTGGATGTTTTGGTTTGTCTTAGGATTTATATCATGTGAGTTTTCTTTGTCTGGGGCTTCTGGTTGGTATTTTTCTGTCTGCACACTCGTCTTTGTTTGGGGTTTGGTCTGGGTGTGTCTTGTCCCTTTTGTTTGCCACCCCCCCCCCCCCCCCCTTCCTGGTTGTTCTGCCACACCTGTGTCTTCTTTTCCCTTGTCACACCTGCTATTTAAGCCTCACATTCTCCACATCTTTGCCAGATTGTTTGTGCTTTATGCCTGTGTGTCCTAGTATCTTGTTCATATCTTGCCGTGTACTGACTTTTTTTGACCTCGCCTGGCATCTTAAATGGACTGCATTTATATACCGCTTTTCCATCTAGTTCAGAAGCTCAAAGCATTTTACAATAATGCCTCACATTCACCCATTCACACACACACACTCATGCACCGATGTCAGGGTGCTGCCATACGAGGTGCTCACTACTCACTGGGTGCAATTAGGGGATTAAGGACCTTGCTCAAGGGCCTCTCCTTGTCTTATGTTTTGGACGCTTTGTTGAGTTTCCTGTCCTGTGTACCGAAGCCTTTTGAACTTCCACGTTTGTGTCAGAGTCGTGTATTTGTGTCCTGCATTTTCGTGTCAGAAATCATCAATCAATTTCAATCAATCAATTTTATTTATATAGCGCCAAATCACAACAAACAGTTGCCCCAAGGCGCTTTAGATTGTAAGGCAAAAGCCATACAATAATTACGTAAAAACCCCAACGGTCAAAACGACCCCCTGTGAGCAAGCACTTGGCGACAGTGGGAAGGAAAAACTCCCTTTTAACAGGAAGAAACCTCCAGCAGAACCAGGCTCAGGGAGGGGCAAATCATGAGAGTTTGGTTTCTTTGGTCAGGTTAGTGTCCCTGAGCCTGCTCTCAAAAGGGGCAAAATCAGTAAAATTATTTTCGGTCACCTCTCCTTGACAAAGGGTCACTTTTCATTTCCCAGATCAAGGATGTGCTTCAGGTCGTGGCACTGACTTGAGTGGGCTCAGGTCATGCTGCTCAAGTCATGACTTAGACCTTTCATCATATGTATCAGCGCATCCTTCACACACACATCCTGCTTCCTGCTCAGTTTCTGAGCTTCAAGTTCACACCAAAACATGACTCCAGCTGTGCTGCAGGGAGTGACAAGGTCTTCAAGAAGAAACAGACATTATCAGCATGAGTGACTAAAATAGACCTGAAGTCTCTGAAAAACAAGATCTTTAGAACAAATGTTCTTCAGACCCGAGTTTGACTCTAAATGTGTTTTTTTATTCAGCACAGGACAAACACAATCAACCTGGTTTTATTTATTCTGCTGAAGTTGACTCTAAAGTGTCCTCTTGGGTTTTTGTGGAAAAGCTTGTTTAAGCAATTTAGCTAATTGTTTTGTGAAAGCAAGAAAACAGAAGATGAAAACAGAGGCGCCGTCGGTGTCGGTCCATTGTACTAACGCGGAGGTGATGGTGCTCAGGGGAATGTTCTCCTCAGAGTTCACACATGCTGTGAAACTCTGTGCACATTCAGTCTGAATGAATTCTCTGGTTTGGTTTGGAGAAACCGACACACCCATAAATTTACACACACCTCCCCGGGCGCCTAAAGGCAACTTCTGCTCCTAACTGGCAATTAGGATGGGTTAAATGCAGCAGACACATTTCATTGTGCAGGGAACATGTTCCTATGTGCATATGACAATAAAGTTCTCTTGAATCTTGAATCTTGAACCTATAAATTTATTGTGCAAAGTTTAATAAGAATCCTGTCGTGTTACATCATACAACCCCTGGCAAAAATTATGGACTCACCGGCCTCGGAGGATGTTCATTCAGTTGTTTAATTTTGTAGAAAAAAAGCAGATCACAGACATGACACAAAACTAAAGTCATTTCAAATGGCAACTTTCTGGCTTTAAGAAACACTATAAGAAATCAAGAAAAAAAGATTGTGGCAGTCAGTAACGGTTACTTTTTTAGACCAAGCAGAGGAAAAAAAATATGGAATCACTCAATTCTGAGGAAAAAATTATGGAATCACCCTGTAAATTATCATCCCCAAAACTAACACCTGCATCATATCAGATCTGCTCGTTAGTCTGCATCTAAAAAGGAGTGATCACACCTTGGAGAGCTGTTGCACCAAGTGGACTGACATGAATCATGGCTCCAACACGAGAGATGTCAATTGAAACAAAGGAGAGGATTATCAAACTCTTAAAAGAGGGTAAATCATCACGCAATGTTGGAAAAGATGTTGGTTGTTCACAGTCAGCTGTGTCTAAACTCTGGACCAAATACAAACAACATGGGAAGGTTGTTAAAGGCAAACATACTGGTAGACCAAGGAAGACATCAAAGCGTCAAGACAGAAAACTTAAAGCAATAAGTCTCAAAAATCGAAAAATGCACAACAAAACAAATGAGGAACGAATGGGAGGAAACTGGAGTCAACGTCTGTGACCGAACTGTAAGAAACCGCCTAAAGGAAATGGGATTTACATACAGAAAAGCTAAACAAAAGCCATCATTAACACCTAAACCGAAAAAAAACAAGGTTACAATAGGCTAAGGCAGTGATTCTCAACCGCCGTGATCGATCGTCAGGGGTGCCGTGGGTATTTTTCATATTCGCGATTATTTTTCATATTCGCGATTACCGTGAATTATTTATTTTATCCCCAAAGCATAAAACGACTCAGAATCTGACGTCATTGTTCTGCAGCCTCGCTCTCGTCTTAAGGCGGGACAATAACAAGGAGGCTGACGGCCGATTAAAACAGTGCCGTCTCCTTCAAAAGCCGTCTAAAATGCGGAGCTGTCGGTGTGTGTGTCTGTGCCTGTGTGTGCACGCGCGCAGAGTTAACAGGCTGCAGACTGCGAGGGAGGGGAGGGGGTCAGGGAGGGGAGGGGGTCAGGGAGGGGAGGGGAGGGGGTGGGTGAGGGAGGGGAGGGGGTGAGGGAGGGGAGGGGGTCAGGGAGGGGAGGGGGTCAGGGAGGGGAGGGGGTGGGTGAGGGAGATTCCTGAATGCAGGCACGACACGTTCAGTGCGCAGCGAGCGCGGAGCAGAGAGGATTTTAAATGGAGTGAACATGTTAACAAAACGAAAACGTGAAGCTTTTACTTCTCTCTGAACTTTCTCTAAAGGTGTGATTCTGCCGTTACCGTCCTGTTCTCACCATGTGCGCGTCGCATGCTGAATTTATGAGATCATGAGATGAAATAAACGGTCAAATATCTTTAAAAACATATTTAAAAAATGAGAATATATGAATGAACTGAGATACACAAAAAAAAAATGTTCAGACGCACAGATCACAAAAAGCAGGTGAGAACTCTGAACTTTAACAGCTGTTATGTTCCAAAGGTATTTATTTGTTCAGTCTTGAGCTTAATGCAGTGTTTAAGCACAAAACGTGACTGATGAGGAGAAACAATTTCAGAAATGCAACAGAAATCAGAAAAAGTTGGGACTGTATGTAAAATGAAGATAAAAATAAAAATGTTGCACTATTCCCAGTTTCTCCACTCACAGAAGCCAAACGTTCTTCCAGAGTTGTGTAATTATACTACAATAGTAGAATATAAAGAAGGGGAAAAAAGAAAAAAAAATAGACAATATATTCGTCAATCGCAATTATTTGTCTGACAATTAATCATCTCCAGAAATGTCTAATCATGACAGCCCTACTTGAGATCAGAGCGCAAAATGCTTGAGGATTTTCGAAATGCGATGTTTTCTGTATCGATTTTCTATTGCGATAATTGGGTTTTGTGCAAAACCAGAGGTAATAGCATTATAATATTATTTTAGTTGGTGGTGTGCCGCAGGATTTTGTAAATATAAAAAGGGTGCCGCGACTCAAAAAAGGTTGAAAAACACTGGGCTAAGGAAAAGCAATCGTGGACTGTGGATGACTGGATGAAAGTCATATTCAGTGATGAATCTCGAATCTGCATTGGGCAAGGTGATGATGCTGGAACTTTTGTTTGGTGCCTTTCCAATGAGATTTATAAAGATGACTGCCTGAAGAGAACATGTAAATTTCCACAGTCATTGATGATATGGGGCTGCATGTCAGGTAAAGGCACTGGGGAGATGGCTGTCATTACATCATCAATAAATGCACAAGTTTACGCTGATATTTTGGACACTTTTCTTATCCCATCAATTGAAAGGATGTTTGGGGATGATGAAATCATTTTTCAAGATGATAATGCATCTTGCCATTGAGCAAAAACTGTGAAAACATTCCTTGCAAAAAGACACATAGGGTCAATGTCAATGAGCAGATCTGATTTGATGCAGGTGTTAATTTGGGGGATGAAAATTTACAGGGTGATTCCATAATTTATTCCTCAGAATTGAGTGATTCCATATTTTTTTCCTCTGCTTGGTCTAAAAAAGTAACTGTTACTGACTGCCACAATCTTTTTTTCTTGATTTCTTATAGTGTTTCTTAAAGCCAGAAAGTTGCCATTTGAAATGACTTTAGTTTTGTGTCATGTCTGTGATCTGCTTTTTTTCTACAAAATTGAACAACTGAATGAACATCCTCCGAGGCCGGTGATTCCATAATTTTTGCCAGGGGTTGTAGATCTTTTTTTCTCCATATCATCAACTGTGCTGCCTGAGATCTTTCTGAATTATAAACAGATTAAGATCACACAAATTATACATTAAATAATTGCAGTATAAACGTGTTTTTTAGTAGTTTGGGAGCTCCTGCGATTTATACTCTAGTGTGACTTAAATACTGAAAATATCACACATTCACTATCAATAATAATAGTTATCAGCAATCAAACCACAAACCAAAATAAACTCGAATAATAAAAGAATAAATGCAAATAATAAAAAGAGCACAAAAATACCAATTTTAAAAGAGAAGAAAGCTGATACTTTTCCTCTGGTGCGACACGTTCTGAAGAGACTTATATATGAGTTTTAACTTTTCAAAAGGCATTTTTTTTTAATAGGTGTGACATACGCCAGAAAATATGATAATTCTTGAATTCTCGTGTACCTGATTAAATCCAGGTGTCTCTCAGTTTATTTTATCAATGTTAAAGATAAAACAACCAGGAGCACCTGAGGAGCGCCGCTGCAACAGAACTCTTATCTGCACGGTGGATCTGAAGACTCGGTACTGAACCAACAAAACGCTGTACCGCCGTCACAGCAGATGACCTCACGCTCCGAACGGCAGAAGAGTCAAAAGCACTTCCACACAGAGGTGCTTTTACATCACATCAGCTTTCTAATCAGGCCACAAACACGCTGATCACATTTCACACACTGGCTTCATCAAATCAATATCTCAGTTAATGTTTGTGGTTTTCTCTTTATGGTGTTCCATTATTGGAGTGAAAACAATCATTGTAATTTCACAGATCTGTATTCTTCACTGAGGCTGTTCCGTCGCTCTCTCATTTTCATTTCACACTCCTCTTTTGCCAATTTATGTTCATCAAATTCAGTTGCAGAAACCACACTGCAAAAAAGGGGTGTCTAAAAACACTAAATCTGAGGGAAATGATCTTGCTGCATGGACAAATAATTTCACTTGACATGTCTTGAATCAAGAAGGTTTCAAACACTTAAAATAAGAAATTATCTCACACTTCTAAATCTGTTTTTTTATCTTGGTGCATTGCAAACTATTTGGTTCTTACTAACATAAAAAAAAATGTCATTGTTGATGCTCATCCCAGTTGCTTCACATTCAGCTGTGAACTGATCCAGTGAGTGTTGGAGGTCACCGGCCGATGAAGCCAACAGGACCACATCATCTGCAAAAAGCAGTGATGAGACCCTGAGCCCACCAAACTGGAAACCCTCCTCCCCTGACTATGCCTCAATATCCTGTCCATGAATATCACAAACAGGATTGGTGACAAGGCGGAGCCCTGGGGGAGGCCAACCCCCACCGGAAGCGAGTCCCACTTACTGCCGAGCACCCGAACACAGCTCTCGCTTTGTGAGTACAGAGACTGGATGGCCCTGAGAAGGGACCCCCTCACTCCATACTCCCACAGCACCTCCCACAGTATCTCCCAGGGTACCCGATCATACGCCTTCCCCAAGTGCACAAAACACATGTAGACTGGATGGGCAAACTTCCAGGCAACCTCCAGGATCCTTGTGAGAGTGAAGAACTGGTCGGTTGTTCCACAACCAGGACGGAACCCGCATTGTTCCTCTTCAATCAGATGTTCAACTATCGGCTGAACCCTCCTTTCCAGCACCCTGGAGTACACTTTACCAGGGAGGCTGAGTAGTGTGATGCCCCTATAGTTGGCACACACTCTCTCGTTCCCCGTTTTAAATATGGGGACCACCACCCCAGTTTGTCACTCCTTAGGCACTGTCCCAGACCTCAAGGCAATGTTGAAGAGACGTCTCATTCAAGACAATCCCTCCACACCCAGGGCCTTCAGCACTTCTGTATGGATCTCATCAACCCTCGGGGCCTTGCCACTGCAGAATTGTTTGACCTCAGTGACTTCCACCAGGGAAATTGAAGATAATCCCTCGTTTATCCACATAAATAAAATACAGTCTAACAATAAATCAAGGACATACCATACCTAAAGTCAAGCTCTCTGATGTGAAACTCTTCACAAATCAAACACACGGCACATCAGTACCAGATCCCCCCAAGGCTGCATTCCTTCCCCTCTACTCTTCTCCCTGTAGACCAACAGCTGCACCTCCAGTTCAAGTTTGTGGATGATACGACCCTCATCAGACTTATCTCTGATGGGGACATGTCTGCTTACAGATGGGAGATTGATCACCTGGTGTCCTGATGCAAACAGAACAACTGGAGCTCAATGCCCTCAAGACAGTGGAGATGTGTGTTGACTTCAGGAACAACCCAGTCCCGGGCAACTCCATCACCCTGTGTGACTCCCCAGTCTCCTTCCATTAACTGGGGATCACCATCACCCAGGAGCTTAAGTGGGAGCTGAATGTCAGCTCTCTCACCAATGAGCACAACAGAGGATCTACTTTCTGTAGCAGCTGAGGACGTTCAACCTGCCAAAAACAATGTTAGTGAACTTCTACACTGCCATCACTGACTCCATCATCTCCTCCTCCATCACCGTTTGGCACGCTGCTGCTACTGCTAAGGACAGGAGCAGACTGCAGCGTATCATCCACACAGCAGAGAAGGTGATCGATTGCAATCTGCCATCCCTACAGGACCTGTACACCTCCAGGGCCCTGAGGTGAGCAAGGAAGATAGTGGCCGATACCTCTTATCCAGGTCACAAACTCTTTGTTATCCTCCCTTCTGGCAGATGGCTGAGGTCCATCGGGACCAAAATCTCATTACACAAAAACAGCTTCTTTCCATCCACAGCTAGCTAATAAATAATGCCAGAGACCCGCATTTACCCCCCCCCCCCCCCCCCCCCCCCCCGCCACCACCACCACTTCCACAAAGTACAGATTGGTCATCGATGCACTGAAAGGTACTGTACATCTGCGCACCAATCATACGCTTTTGCACAGCCCCATTCCACTATGTTATATTTATTTAACAGTGAACATCTTGCCTATTTGACTCTTTACTTCTTACAGAAGTATTTTTTTCCTTTTCTTTTTTATTATTGTTGTTATTCACCATTAACATTAGATCAAATTCCTTGAATGTGAGAACTTACTTGGCAATGAATTTGATTTCAATTCTGATTTTTGTGTCAGTGTAACTCTGTACTTCAATGTTATTTCTTCAAAACAACTCCAGGTCTTTAGAGACATTTGCTGAGTGCACTTTCCTTTGAATTGAAATTGTTTGGCATGTAAGGCATCTCCTCATCCATCTGATTTTGATGGATTTTTGACCCATTCCAGGTTTGTCAGACACTTTAGATGAAATTTCTCCAGGCTAGCACAGGCGTTGTGGAATCTCACTTAATTTCTTGAGCTAGTATCTTTGTTGAGACTTGTACATCAAAGATGCACTGGTGATGAGTGAGTGATTTATTCAAGCCCAGCCTGCTTTTGTATGGACAATAACAAAAACAAGAGCAATCAGAGATTTCTGACGTCTGCCAATCCGGCTGTAGATCACCTCCACAGTTCAGTCTTCCATGGCCTGATATCACCTGCCCAAGATGGCACAGAGAGAAGGCACAGTAGCAAGTTTTTTCTTGTGCACTTTGTGTTTTTTGTTGCTTGTTCTTGTTGTAGAAACACTTGCCACAATTAAATATGACCGGGATGCACTTCTTAAGATTCGGGATAATGCTTGGACTCATGTGATTCCTGAACTGAGGTGCAGTGATTTTCATACGTGCCCTACTCGACGTACAAGGGGCCAGGAGTCGGGGCGCAGAGGCGGGGAGTGGAGCGAAGGTGCTGGGCGAAAGTTGCGCCACGTACACCTCCAGTACAACCCTAACCCTAACCCTGACCCTAACCCTAACCCCTAACTCTAACCCTAACCCTAACCTGAGCTTCCGAGCGAAGATGCCACAGGTCGCCAGTGGAGGAAGCACAGACACCGTGGAAAGTGTGGAGGACTGCTTGTTAAATTACGCAGTCGCCCGACAAGGATCCCACTCCCCTCAATTTACCTGGCAAATGTTCAGTCTCTGCCCAGCAAGACGGATGACCTGTTAAGCCGCGTCCAGACCCAGCGTGAGGCTTGGGACTGCTCCGTGTTCTGCCTGACAGAGACTTGGCTTCACAGTAACATACTGGATTCTACTTTTCAGCCTCCAGGATTTTCTGTCCATTGTTTGGATCGTTAGAAAGAGCACACCGGGAAAGCAAAAGGAGGAGGTGCGTGTTTCCTTATTAATAATCTTTGGTGCACAGACAGTGTTATTGTCAGCAAAACGTGTACAGCTATTCTAAAATGCCTTGTTCTGAAGTGTCGCCCCTTTTATCTCCCTCGAGAGTTTGCAGTGATGTTTTTGTGCGCAGTGTACATACATCCACGTGCGGACACTTCTGTGGCTCTAGATGAACTGAGTGACATTATATTAAAATGTGAGAACTCTAAATCAGACGCAGTGGTTATAGTAGCTGGTGACTTTAACAAGACCAATTTCAAGTCTGTCTTTCCCAACTACTATCAGTATGTGAAACATCCCACCCGAGGCACACAAACTTTGTATCACTGTTACAGTAATGTGAAATCCGCATTCAGGTCTACTTTGAGACCAGCTTTTGGCAGGTCTGATCATTCCTCGATTCTGCTTCTTCCCACGTACATACAGAGGAGTAGATATGTTAAGCCTATATCATGCACTGTGCAGTGCTGGACTAAAGCCCGTTTACACATAGACGGTAAGAGCTCCCGGAAGCGTCCCGGAAGTTTTTTGGCTGTCTTAAGGATCACACGCCGTTGTTAACGCCAGCACTAGGGGGCGTGGCTTAGTTCTGGCTTTACCGGGAATCGTCAAAAAAATTATTCAACATGTCAAATAATTCTGGGAGCGCTCCCGGAGAATTCGCGTGATGACGGAGACAACACGAACAACGGCGTTTGATACTTTTTAATCGCCGTTTCATCCTGCCCCTTCCTGTAGTGCCACAGTTTACACTGCCGTAATTGGCGACCGGTGTTGTATCCCTAATCAATGGTGTGTAAAACGGCGATAGAGCCCACATCAGCATCCTCAAGGGTGTTTTAACCAGCGACAGAGGCAGACAAAATGGCAGTGCTAGCGGACAGTACGCCATTCTAAATGCCACCTCCCGGTTAACGGCATTCCAAATGGCCGATAGGTGGCGGTCAATATAAAAACGCTAGCGCGCTGCATGCAGGCCTCTCACTCACGGTCAGCTCCAGATATTTTTGCAGAGAAGCTCCAGTATGCCTCCTAAAAGAAAATTGGCAGCGGCAAGGACTTACCAAGAGGTCTGGTTCAGAAGCAGAGGGTAGCCCTGTGGAGGAGACGGAGCAACATGTTGAGGAGGGGAAAAGGAAAGAGAAGAAAAGGCTGAGTATCTCCCTCCCCCTGCAGTGACAGAGGCATGTATTCCTGCTGCTTCAGCCTATTATACTCTGGGGGCAGTGCCTATATGCGAAAGTTCCTGGAGTAACGCAGGATTTGCCTGGATAAAACCAGCGGTACACAGGGCATTATCGGCGGCAGCAGAACACCGCCGTTCTCACGCGCGTCTTAACCTGTGATTGTAAAGGATAGAACTGGGTATTAACCCCTGTTGCACATGTGCCGGATGCTACGGCGTAAAAACACCACTTTATTCGGCGGATTTAGCGGCATTTTATCCGTGTATTTGCGGATAATACGGCGGCCAAAACACTGGCAAAATGCTCCGCCCCTTTCCACCACAAAAACAGCTGGAACTACCGTGAACTTCAGTCTACGTACTACCCGCCGACAAAACCGTCTATGTGTAAACTAGGCTTAAGGACAATGAATTAAAATTGCAAGGCTGTTTTGATGCTACGGATTGGTCTGTCTTCCCATCTGAGGATCTGAATGAATATTGTGAGACTGTTAATGGATATATAAGCTTCTGTATTGACTCTTGTATTCCAAAGACAGTTGTGAAACAATGGGGAAGTCAAAAACCATGGTTTAATGTAGACGTGAACAAGAAGTTAAAGGAACGTGCTCGAGCCTTCAGCTCTGGTGATGTCGATGACTATAAGTAGGCCAGATACTCTTTTGAGAGATCAGTTAAAGCTGCTAAGCAGGCCTATGGTGAAAAGATTGAGAGTTATTTTAGAGAGGACAATCCACAACAGATGTGGAAGGGATTGAGTGCCATTACCTCTTGGAGGCCC
The DNA here is from genome assembly GCF_902500255.1 of Thalassophryne amazonica. NCBI lineage: Eukaryota > Metazoa > Chordata > Actinopteri > Batrachoidiformes > Batrachoididae > Thalassophryne > Thalassophryne amazonica. The sequence goes on along the minus strand of NC_047116.1, from coordinate 5,372,515 downwards.
AGGAGTGAGCACATGGTTACTTTTGGTAACTCTCTCCCTAATGATTTAAACAAATTTTATTGTCACTTTGATACCTTGGAAAGGGAGCGAGTGGACTTTTTGGTGAGCGATGAGGAAAATGGTCTCACGATTTTACAGGAGGATGTAAGGAGGGCCCTGTCCAGATCTAAGGTCAGGAAGGCGCCTTGGCCGGACAGTATTCCTCCTCGTGTTTTAAAGCTGTGCTCAGAGCAACTTGCACCTGTTTTAACTGACCTCTTTAATATGTCTCTGAGGTGCTGTACTGTTCCACTCAGTTTTAAAAAGTCAGTTGTCATTCCAGTGCCTAAGAAGTCACCTATTGTTTAAATGACTATAGGCCAATCGCGCTTACATCAGTGTTGATGAAAACCTTCGAACATCTTGTGCTGGAGCACATTAAAGCCCAGATCCCTGTGTCTGTTGATCCACTCCAGTTTGCATACAGACAGAACAGAAGCGTGGAGGATGCTATTTCATTTTCCTTGAACTCCGTGTACAAACATCTGGACAAGGAAAAATCCCAGGCTAGAATGCTTTTTATTGACTATAGCTCTGCTTTTAATTCTCTTGTCCCTGCAAGGCTCATCCAGAAACTGAGACTTTTGGGTTTGAGTGATGCTGTTTGCAAATGGATTTGTTTTTAACTGGAAGACCACAAACAGTCAACATCAATGGCTGTGTCTCTGATGAACTTATTGTTAATACTGGCTCACCACAAGGTTGTATTTTAAGCCCATTGTTGTACACTTACGACTGTGTTGCGTCCTTTCATAATAATTTGATAATTAAGTCTGCAGATGACACAACTATTGTTGGTTTGATCTCTTCTCATGATGACTGTTTGTATAGATCTGAAGTGCAAAACGTGGTTTCCTGGAGTGAGGAAAACAATTTGAGGTTAAATACTGTAAAAACTTTTGAGTTGGTTGTTGACTTCAGTAAAAATAGATCTTATGTTCCCATCATATTAAATGGCGCTGAGGTGAAAACAGTTGAAAACTGTAAATTTCTGGGATTGTTTTTATCTGATGACTTGAGCTGGAATTATAACACCAACGGAATTGTTAAAAAGTCTCGACAACGGCTTTTTTTTTCTGCGTAAGCTGAAAGAATTTACTCTGAACAAGAATATTCTCTTAAATTTTATCACAGCTGCATTGAAAGTCCTCTTACAAACACTATAACTGCATGGTTTGGAAATGCCACAGCTAAAGAAAGGAAGGCTTTAAATAGAGTGGTTCGTTCAGCTGGTAGGACTGTTGGTGTGGAACCGTCTGTCCTGGAGGACATTTACAAAAAAGGCTTAAGTTCCAGTCTTTGGCTATTACTAAGGATCTTCTGCATCCTGCCAGAGACCTGTTTGAGCTTCTTCCCTTGGGTAGGCGCTATCAGTCTATTAAATGTGGGACATCACGTTATAGAAAAAGTTTCTTCCCACAAGACGTAGCAATAATCAATACTCTTTGATTAGTTTTAAATGTATCTTAAATTATTTTGTGGCTTTGTCATTTTTATAGCATTTTTATGTTCTTTTAAGTCTTTTTATTGTTTGTGTAGGTCTTGCTAGTGCATTTTTGAGCTCCTTGCACCATTTTTCCAATGTGGTTTTAATACTGCAAATGGCAAATAAACTTGAACTTGAACTTGATCTGTGGTGCAAATTTGGTGAGAATCTGTGATGTAGTTTGACGTAATCCTGCTGATAGACAAATAAATAATTCCCAATGATTTTATTACGTCCTTGGCGGACGTAAAAATGATTGCTATCATCTTTAGAATTTAGGTCATTGATTCCAGTAAACACTGGCATCCCTAAGAGATGTGTTCTGGCTCCTAAACTCTTCAGTGCTTGCATGGACTAGGTGTTGACTCAGGTTGTGGACCCCAGTGACTTAGGGGCTTTGTTGGCAAGGAAAGGTTTACTGATCTTGACCTTGTAGATGATGCTGTGATCTTTGTGGAAGTAAGTCAAAGGACACTCCCATGTTTCACCGAGCTACAGCAGATGGTTGCTTTTGAGAGGTCGTGGTCTGCCTGGTTGGTTGCCATCCAGGACCTGAGGTGGTTCTGTTGTGTTTTGGATACTGCTATGCTTAGGACCAGCAAATGCTGCCAGACCTGAGCTGCTGTCATCTTGTAGGTCTTCTAATTAAAAGAGTATCTAATGAGGATGAAGTCCGTAGATGATGATGATGATGATGATAATGATTAACTTGACAGAGCATCTGAAAAAGCAACTTTTTTGCAACTGTAATATCCCATGTTTACCACCTGCTGGATGTACCTGAGCATCAGCTAAGCTAGCAACAGCTTGGCGAAGAATGACGCACGCTACATGACCAAATAAAACATGAACTATGCAGCAGAACAGGAAAATAAAACCAGAATTCATGGATGGACACACTTGTTGCTGGGGATGCAAAACATTTGTTGTGGTTACTGCAAATTAGTGATACAAACAGGAATCATGCTTTGTCACCTTTTGAAACCTTTGGAACAGCCGTGTTTCAAAACATTGTTCTGGAGGTCAGGAGACATCAGTGAAGACGTGCCGGACACTGACACCTGCTGGATGGTTCACTAATGTGCACCCAGCCAACATATTTTCTTCATCACAGTGAGGTTATAAGGAGATGCAGCTTCCTGTCCAGAAGATGTTAAATCATTGAGTCGTCGCTCATCACCACGCGGTTTAATGACAGCGAACGCTGCAGAAAGTTTCCACATCGGAGTGATTAAACTCTGTTTGCTTTCTGCTTTTTTAATTAACGATAGCGCGATTGGACCCAAGTAAGAAAAGCAAAGCTGATGGTATCATTTCGCCGTTATCCATCACTGGAACGCATTTGGTGATATAAGGTAACCATGGCAACGATCACACACAAAGAGGGAGGCTAACCAATGTAACGTTTATCTGATGGATCCAGAACCGCCTGAAAGCAGCGACAAGCGGCTGACATGGAGATGAAAGTCCAAATCTGAGCACCAATGACTCCTGGTGGATGTTAATGTTTTTGGGCACATGATGGACTTCCAGCGCCACCATCAGGGCAGCATTTGTACATGTGCCAGAAACATCAAAATGTAAAACAGAGGCCGCCATAAAATTAACAGCGCAGGAAGCTCCCCAGAGGAGGAATTTAATGAACCATGAAGAGGCGAAGGCACGATGACACAACTGCATCGTTCTCCATCATTGTGACAAGTTGCTCCTTAGATCAAAACAACTCATGACACTGGTGGAGATTTCCTCAAAATTTAAATCTTTTTTTTTTTATAACATTGTGAGATGTGTTTTGCTTTCATCTCTAACATTTTCTTTTTTATAACATCACAAAGAGCAGCCTGATTTAAAACCTGAACTGTCCTCTTTTGGTTGGTGGACAGAATGATGATTGTGGAGGTTAATGAGAAAAAAAAAAATCAGAAAGTACATTCAGAAACAGAACAGATCATTTCACACATAAAGTCTCAGATGATGTCCAGTTGTATGAATTTTAAGAAAAAGAGGTCTGCATTCAATAGTTTCATTGAAATCAGAAATCAATGGGAATTCAGTGTGTGTGCGCGCGCAAAATAGAAGGTTTCTGGTTCATATTTTATTTTCTGCGTTGTTCTTAATGGATTTGTTTTTACTAGTTTGGGAGACTCTGCAATGTTTATGCCAAAATAACACACAGTCGTTCTTAAGGACTATTTATAAAGGACTTTCACAGGAATAAAAGCTCTAAACAAAAAAAATTCAAATAGAATAAATGCCAACAATACACTACACTACAACAGTGCACAAAAATATCACATTTAAGAGCTGATAATACAGAAAAAAAAAAACACAACTTATAAATGGGCTTTTCCTCTTCAAGAGGCATCTTTTTAGCAGGTGCAACTTATATTCTGGAAAATACAGTCATGTGGAGTTGTGTCCGGAACTCCAATGTGGTGCTAAATCAAATGGAGGTCTGCATCACATTCTCTCTGGTGCCTTAGAAAAGTTAAGGAAGAAACCAAAAGAACAGACATCCTCGTTTCTCCAAATGACAAACGTTTGGAGCAACCATGATATCACTGATACTGGCATGACTGACTCATATTGATCAGTAAAATATCTGATTGATTGGTAAACTGTGCACACCTTCATATGGTTTTACATATATACTTGTGTGTTGTCCGTGGGGATCCATGGGCTGTAGATTGGGCTGTGACATTTTTCAAGGGTGATAATAAATAGTGCAAAGTCATGAGGTGGAATGGCGTGTGAGTCCAGAATGATTTGAGAACCTTAGACATCAATAGTTTTTAGAAGAAGAACTCAACCCTTTTATTTCATGTTAATTACATAATTTTTTATGTTAATTGTCTGTCTTAATGTATTTATGAATTATTTAGGTATGATCATTATTAGTAGTAGTATTACTTCTATTTTGTCATTTTATTTTTAAATGGACCACAATGAAAATAAGTGTTTTCTTGTGTCATCCATGTATTTTTTAAAAAAATTACAATTATATTATGTACTTACATTGAACTTACTGATTAAAATCACACACTCACACTTTTAATATATGGATGATTTACTGCCCCCTGTTGGATTGATGTGTGAGTCCAGTGTCCATTGTTTAGTGTTGTTAACTAATATACGAGTATGTAGCTTCTCTACATATATTATTATAGTGTGTGTGTGTGTGTGTGTGTGTGTGTGTGTGTGTGTGTGTGTGTGTGTGTGTGTGTGTGTGTGTGTGTGTGTGTGTGTGTGTGTGTGTGTGTGTGTGTGTGTGTGTGTGTGTGTGTGTGTGTGTGTGTGTTGGGGCCGTTCATCCTTGATCCAAACAGCAAATGTCAGCTCTCCCTAGTTTGTGCATAATTAAAATTGCATGCACACATGCACATCTGTTTTTCTTTGTTGCATTCTGCTGTGTTCAAGCCCAGAGACTGTGGTGGACATTAAAAACACTAGACACTCACTCGTGGTACCAACATAACATTTAACTCACTCATGGTGACAGCAACATAACATTTAATTAAACTGACTAAACCAACTGAACAACAAAAACACCTAAATCAATAACACTAACAACACTGTTAAACTAACATGAACCACAATAGCAACATTTAAAACCCCAAATTCCCATGTTGCATTGCAGCACAACGTCCATTGTTTGCTGGTTAGTTGAAATGGCTAATTTCTCTAAAAATATGTGTCCTATCAACTTTCTGTTTTTGTAGTGCTCATCCTTGACCCAGAATACCTGCAAATGTCAGCTCTTCCCGGTTTTTGCATGATAGAAGCCAAACACACACACACACATTACACACAGAGGCCACTTGGCTATTATAGTATAGATTGATTAAAAAAAAACACCTTAGTTATGAGGTTTGGATCAACCCTCTGACGCTTTTCATTAAAATCAAAATAATGATCACTGAGCAGAAATGTGACGATAGACACCAGAATCAACATGATGGATACATTTCTTTTTTTTTTCTTTTTTTTTTTTGAGACGTCACCAATATCAGACTTCATGTCAAAGCTGTTATGTGTTTTATCAAAATCTCTGGCCCAAAAAACACTGACCAAAAATTAATGAAGGCAATCTCACACAGAATTAACACTCAGATCACACAATGAAAACTGCTGCATGCCCAAACTCTCCAGTCACAGCCACTGAGCTTCAAATTCTTTCAGAGATGTCATGGGTATCTTGATGGCTTCCCTCACTTATCTCATTTGTGCACCTTCACTACATTTACTTTTTTTTTTTTTTTTTTTTTTTTTAACTGAACTGCAGGTGATATTCAGTGGCTGAGAAATGTTCTTGTGTCCATCCTGTGAATTAACTCAAGTCATGTGATAATGAGCGCGTCGTGCACTAATTCAGGCCATTATCATGAGCTGTATTTGATTTAAATGTTGCAGCAGATTGAAAAACATTATTTTGTATAGGTTTTTCCTATTTAACAGTCAGATTTTTTTAAGTGTCATAAAGCAATAAAATCAAGTAGACGGGTGAGTTGTTCTTGCAGTCACTGAAACGTTGCTGCTGCTTCCGTCTCCATCCTCCTGGCAGTAAGTCAGCCGCCTGTTTTCGCTGTCCTACGCCTGATAAATTATTTGCCTGTTTTATCGCCCTTCTGAGAATCCTGCAAATTTACAACAAGATTGGACTTGCGAGGAAAGGCCGATCTGGGCATGCGGAGCGTTTCCTATCGCTCCCCGAGGATGACACCGATGTGAAGTCACTCTGTTTATGGAGGAGAGGATGACGGTGAATGTCGCTCAGCTCTGGGAAAACCTTGAAAATATTGTTTGTCACTTCTCCTCCATTCAGATCCACTTCAGGACTTGTTTTTTCTCTCTGAGGAGCGTCTGATTTACTTTAAGTTTGTGCATAAGAGCCACAGCGCTGCCAGCCACACTCATCCCAAATATATATATATATATAAGATTAAAAAAGACCAGGCTGCGAGTCTTTCTGCATGTAAACACACGCGTGTAATCAGGACTGGAGGGAAATCCACCAAGACGTTTCAGATTTTTACATGTTTTTGTCTTTGCAGCAGAATCAGTTCTCCTGTTAATAAAGGATCATTAAAACTGAAATGTAGCAGGTAAAAAAAAAACAACAGCACTGTTTCCATGACAACAAGCAGAGGTCTGCTTGTGTTCCCCACATTCCCAGAATCTGTCCTCATTACAGCTCGTGTCCAACTCTGAATCGCAGCTCGCCACTCCTTTACAACCTGGAACACAACACACATCCATCCTTCAGCTGACACCGTGTCCTCCATTATTCCCCGCAGCTTCCCCGTTATTACCCCACACCTTTTATACTCAAGATTAATTTTCTATTTTAATTATGGCATCATGTTTGGGGGGAAGATTAGCTTGGTGAATTAGCATTGAATAATGGCCCATTACGGTTGTAAAGTAAGGCAGAGCAAGAGTGAAGGTAATGGCTCACTTTGTTTGCTCGTTACATGGACACGGAGTCCGTCGTTAGAACAAGTTTCAATTTCTGATGAGCTCTGGACAGTAAAATGTGCCATTAATGAAACCAGTGGAACAACCAAAGGTGATGTGGTCATTAGTGAAACAGAGGAACTGACTAACGAGGACCCGGAACACTGGAAGAACCAAACCAGTCAAATCGACATTTCAGCCCAATAACTCAAATTGTAACCGTCGTTATTTTCTTGTCTGGCAAGCTGCAGCCACATCTGCACCACCCCATGTGGCTGTTTGTGGGATTGCAACTGCTGCTACTGTAACACTAAATCACCACATGACATGGGGGGAAACGTCATTCACCACATGAACAACAAACAAGTTGCCAGAGTAACAGTAAATGTTAACCACAGAATTAATAAACAACATTCACCACAATAATAATAAACAACATGAACACAATAAACAACATGAACAATAAACATCAGTCACCAAATGAGCAATTAACATTTGTCACATGAGCAATAAGCATCAGTCACCACATGAACAACAAACAAGTTGCAACAGTAAAAGTAAATGTTAACCACAGAATTAATAAACAACAGTCAACACATGAACACAATAAAGAACATGAATAAAAAACAGTCACCAAATGAGCAACAAACATCAGTCACCACATGAGCAACAAACATCAGTCACCAAATGAGCAACAAACATCAGGCACCACATGAGCAACAAACATCAGTCACCACATGAGCAACAAACATCAGTCACCAAATGAGCAACAAACATAAGTTACCAAGCGAAAAATAAACAGTCACCACATGAGCAACAAAGATCAGTCACCACATGAGCAACAAATATCAGTCACCACATGAGCAACAAACATCAGTCACCACGCGAAAAATAAACAGTCACCAAATGAGCAACAAATATCAGTCACCAAATGAGCAAAAAACATCAATCACCACATGAGCAACAAACATCAGTCACCAAATGAGCAACAAACATCAGTCACCAAATGAGCAACAAACATCAATCACGACATGAGCAACAAACATCAGTCACCACATGAGCAACAAACATAAGTCACCAAATGAGCAACAAACATCAATCACCACATGAGCAACAAACATCAGTCACCACATGAGCAACAAACATCAGTCACCAAATGAGCAACAAACATAAGTTACCACACGAAAAATAAACAGTCACCACATAAGCAACAAACATCAATCACCAAATGAGCAACAAACATCAGTCACCACATGAGCAACAAACATCAGTCACCAAATGAGCAAAAAACATCAGTTACCAAGCGAAAAATAAACAGTCACCACATGAGCAACAAACATCAGTTACCACGCAAAAAATAAACAGTCACCACATGAGCAACAAACATCAATCACTAAATGAGCAACAAACATCAGTCACCACATGAGCAACAAATATCAGTCACCACATGAGCAACAAACATCAGTCACCACGCAAAAAATAAACAGTCACCAAATGAGCAACAAATATCAGTCACCACATGAGCAACAAACATTAGTCACCACATGAGCAACAAATATCAGTCACCAGGCAAACAATAAACAGTCACCATGCGAACAATAAACAACAGTCACCACGTGAACAATAAACATCAGTCACCACGTGAACAATAAACATCAGACACCACGTGAACAATAAACAGTCACCACATGAACAACAGTCACCACATGAACAAAAATATCAGTCACCACATGAACAACAAACATCAGTCACCACGTGAACAATAAACAGTCACCACATGAACAACAAACAGTCACCACATGAACAAAAATATCAGTCACCACATGAACAACAAACATCAGTCACCATGTGAACAATAAACAGTCACCACGTGAACAACAAACATCAGTCACCACGTGAACAACAAACACAAGTAAACACGTGAACAATAAACAGTCACCACGTGAACAACAGACATCAGTCACCACATAAGCAACAAACATCAGTCACAACGCAAACAATAAACAGTCACCACGTGAAAAATAAACATGTCACCACGTGAACAATAAACATCAGTCACCACGTGAACAACAAACATCAGTCACCATGTGAACAATAAACATCAGTCACCACGTGAACAATAAACAGTCACCACGTGAACAACAAACATCAGTCACAATGTGAAAAATAAACATCAGTCACCACGTGAAGACAAAACAGTCACCACGTCAACAATAAACAACAGTCACCACGTGAACAATAAACAATAGTCACCATGTGAACAATAAACAGTCACCACGTGAACAATAAACATCAGTCACCACGTGAACAATAAACATCAGACACCATGTGAACAACAAACACCAGTCACCACGTGAACAATGAACAGTCACTACATGAACAACAAATATCAGTCACCACATGAACAACAAACATCAGTCACATGAACAAAAAATATCAGTCACCACATGAACAACAAACATCAGTCACCATGTGAACAATAAACAGTCACCACATGAGCAACAAACATCAGTCACCAAATGAGCAACAAACATAAGTTACCACGCGAAAAATAAACAGTCACCACATGAGCAACAAACATCAATCACTAAATGAGCAACAAACATCAGTCACCACATGAGCAACAAACATCAGTCACCAAATGAGCAAAAAACATCAGTTACCAAGCGAAAAATAAACAGTCACCACATGAGCAACAAACATCAGTTACCACGCAAAAAATAAACAGTCACCACATGAGCAACAAACATCAATCACTAAATGAGCAACAAACATCAGTCACCACATGAGCAACAAATATCAGTCACCACATGAGCAACAAACATCAGTCACCACGCAAAAAATAAACAGTCACCAAATGAGCAACAAATATCAGTCACCACATGAGCAACAAACATTAGTCACCACATGAGCAACAAATATCAGTCACCAGGCAAACAATAGTCACCATGCGAACAATAAACAACAGTCACCACGTGAACAATAAACATCAGTCACCACGTGAACAATAAACATCAGACACCACGTGAACAATAAACAGTCACCACATGAACAACAAACAGTCACCACATGAACAAAAAATATCAGTCACCACATGAACAACAAACATCAGTCACCATGTGAACAATAAACAGTCACCACGTGAACAACAAACATCAGTCACCACGTGAACAACAAACACAAGTCAACACGTGAACAATAAACAGTCACCACGTGAACAACAGACATCAGTCACCACATAAGCAACAAACATCAGTCACAACGCAAACAATAAACAGTCACCACGTGAAAAATAAACATGTCACCACGTGAACAATAAACATCAGTCACCACGTGAACAACAAACATCAGTCACCATGTGAACAATAAACATCAGTCACCACGTGAACAATAAACAGTCACCACGTGAACAACAAACATCAGTCACCATGTGAAAAATAAACATCAGTCACCACGTGAACACAAAACAGTCACCACGTCAACAATAAACAAAAGTCACCACGTGAACAATAAACAATAGTCACCACGTGAACAATAAACAGTCACCACATGAACAATAAACATCAGTCACCACGTGAACAATAAACATCAGACACCACGTGAACAACAAACACCAGTCACCACGTGAACAATGAACAGTCACTACATGAACAACAAATATCAGTCACCACATGAACAACAAACATCAGTCACCACATGAACAAAAATATCAGTCACCACATGAACAACAAACATCAGTCACCATGTGAACAATAAACAGTCACCACATGAACAACAAACATCAGTCACCACGTGAACAACATCAGTCAACATGTGAACAATAAACAGTCACAACGTGAACAATAAACATCAGTCTCCACGTGAACAACAAACATCAGTCACCACGTGAACAACATCAGTCAACATGTGAACAATAAACAGTCACAACGTGAACAATAAACATCAGTCTCCACGTGAACAATAAACATCAGTCACCACGTGAACAACAACCATGAGTCACCACGTGAACAATAAACAGTCACCACGTGAACAACAAACATCAGTCACCACGTGAACAATAAACATCAGTCACCACGTGAACAACAAACATCAGTCACCACATGAACAACAGACATCAGTCACCACATGAACAACAAACATCACTCACCACGTGAACAATAAACAGTCACCACATGAACAACAAACATCAGTCATCACATGAACAATAAACATCAGTCACGACATGAACAATAAACATTCACCATGTGAACATAAACATCAGTCACCACTTGAACAATAAACATTCACCAGGTGAACATAAACATCAGTCACCACATGAACAATAAACATTCACCACATGAACAATAAACACCAGTCACCATGTGAACAATAAACATCAGTCACCACGTGAACAAGACATCAGTCACCACGTGAACAACAAAATTCAATCACCACGTAAACAATAAACAGTCACCATGTGAACAATAAACATCAGTCACCACGTGAACAATAAACATCAGTCACCACGTGAACAACAAACATCAGTCACCATGTGAACAATAAACATCAGTCACCACGTAAACAATAAACAGTCACCACGTGAACAACAAACATCAGTCACCACGTGAACAATAAACAGTAGTCACCACGTGAACAATAAACAGTCACCACGTGAACAATAAACATCAGTCACCACGTGAACAATAAACATCAGACACCAAGTGAACAACAAACACCAGTCACCACGTGAACAATGAACAGTCACCACATGAACAACAAATATCAGTCACCACATGAACAACAAACATCAGTCACCATGTGAACAATAAACAGTCACCACGTGAACAACAAACATCAGTCACAATGTGAAAAATAAACATCAGTCACCACGTGAACACAAAACAGTCACCACGTCAACAATAAACAACAGTCACCACGTGAACAATAAACAGTCACAACGTGAACAATAAACATCAGTCTCCACGTGAACAACAAACATCAGTCACCACGTGAACAACAAACATCAGTCACCACGTGAACATCAGTCAACACGTGAACAATAAACATCAGTCACAACGTGAACAATAAACTGTCACCACGTGAACAATAAACATCAGTCTCCACGTGAACAATAAACAGTCACCACGTGAACAATAACAATGATTCACCACGTGAACAATAAACATCAGTCACCACGTGAACAACAACCATGAGTCACCACGTGAACAATAAACAGTCACCACGTGAACAACAAACATCAGTCACCACATGAACAACAGACATCAGTCACCACATGAACAAGCATGTCACCACATAAACAATAATCATCAGTCACCACGTGAACAATAAACATGTCACCACATGAACAACAAACATCAGTCATCACATGAACAATAAACATCAGTCACGACATGAACAATAAACATTCACCATGTGAACATAAACATCAGTCACCACTTGAACAATAAACATTCACCAGGTGAACATAAACATCAGTCACCACATGAACAATAAACATTCACCACATGAACAATAAACACCAGTCACCATGTGAACAATAAACATCAGTCACCACGTGAACAAGACATCAGTCACCACGTGAACAACAAAATTCAATCACCACGTAAACAATAAACAGTCACCATGTGAACAATAAACATCAGTCACCACGTGAACAATAAACATCAGTCACCACGTGAACAACAAACATCAGTCACCATGTGAACAATAAACATCAGTCACCACGTAAACAATAAACAGTCACCACGTGAACAACAAACATCAGTCACCACGTGAACAATAAACAGTAGTCACCACGTGAACAATAAACAGTCACCACGTGAACAATAAACATCAGTCACCACGTGAACAATAAACATCAGACACCAAGTGAACAACAAACACCAGTCACCACGTGAACAATGAACAGTCACCACATGAACAACAAATATCAGTCACCACATGAACAACAAACATCAGTCACCATGTGAACAATAAACAGTCACCACGTGAACAACAAACATCAGTCACAATGTGAAAAATAAACATCAGTCACCACGTGAACACAAAACAGTCACCACGTCAACAATAAACAACAGTCACCACGTGAACAATAAACAGTCACAACGTGAACAATAAACATCAGTCTCCACGTGAACAACAAACATCAGTCACCACGTGAACAACAAACATCAGTCACCACGTGAACATCAGTCAACACGTGAACAATAAACATCAGTCACAACGTGAACAATAAACTGTCACCACGTGAACAATAAACATCAGTCTCCACGTGAACAATAAACAGTCACCACGTGAACAATAACAATGATTCACCACGTGAACAATAAACATCAGTCACCACGTGAACAACAACCATGAGTCACCACGTGAACAATAAACAGTCACCACGTGAACAACAAACATCAGTCACCACATGAACAACAGACATCAGTCACCACATGAACAAGCATGTCACCACATAAACAATAATCATCAGTCACCACGTGAACAATAAACATGTCACCACATGAACAACAAACATCAGTCACCACATGAACAATAAACAGTTACCACATGAACAACAAACATCAGTCCCACATGAATAACAAACATCAGTCACCACGTGAACAACAAACATCAGTCGCCACGTGAACAACAAACCTCAGTCACCACGTGAACAATAAACATCAGTCACCACATGAACAACAAACATCAGTCACCACATAAACAACAAACATCAGTCACCACATGAACAACAAACATCAGTCAAAAACGTGAATAAACATCAGTCACCACGTGAACAACAAACATCAGTCACCACATGAACAACAAAAATCAGTCACCACGTGAACAATAAACAGTCACCACATAAACAACAAACATCAGTCACCACATGAACAATAAACATCTGTCACCACATGAACAATAAACAGTCACCACATGAACAACAAACATCAGTCCCACGTGAACAACAAACATCAGTCACCATGTGAACAATAAATATCAGTCACCACGTGAACAACAAACATCAGTCAAAAACATGAACAATAAACATCAGTCACCACGTGAACAACAAACATCAGTCACCACATGAACAACAAACATCAGTCACCACGTGAGCAATAAACATCAGTCACCACGTGAACAATAAACAGTCACCACATGAACAACAAACATCAGTCACCACATGAACAACAGACATCAGTCACCACATGAACAACAGAAATCAGCCCCCACATGAACAACAAACATCAGTCACCACGTGAAACAACAGACATCAGCCACCACATGAACAACAATTAGTCACCACGTGAACAATAAACATCAGTCACCACGTGAACAATAAACAGTCACCACATGAACAACAAACATCAGTCACCACGTGAACAATAAACATCAGTCACCATGTGAACAATAAACATCAGTCATCACGTGAACAATAAACATCAGTCACCACATGAACAACAAACATCAGTCACCATGTGAACAATAAACATCAGTCAACACATGAACAACAAACGTTAGTCACCACGTGAACAATAAACATCAGTCACCACATGAACAATAAACAGTCACCACATGAACAACAAACATCAGTCACCACATGAACAACAAACATCAGTTACCATGTGAACAACAGACATCAGCCACCACATGAACAACAAACATTAGTCACCATGTGAACAATAAACATCAGTCACCACATGAACAATAAACATCAGTCACCACGTGAACAACAGACATCAGCCACCACATGAACAACAAACATTAATCACCACGTGAACAATAAACATCAGTCACCACGTGAAAGAATAAACAGTCACCACATGAACAACAAACATCAGTCACCACATGAACAACAAACATCAGCCACCACATGAACAACAACCATTAGTCACCACATGAACAACAAACATCAGTCACCACATGAACAACAAACATCAGTCACCACGTGAACAGCAGACATCAGCCACCACATGAACAACAAACATTAGTCACCATGTGAACAATAAACATCAGTCACCACGTGAACAATAAACATCAGTCACCACATGAACAATAAACATCAGTCACCACGTGAACAACAGACATCAGCCACCAAATGAACAATAAACATCAGTCACCACGTGAACAATAAACAGTCACCACATGAACAACAAACATCAGTCACCATGTGAACAATAAACATCAGTCACCACGTGAACAATAAACATCAGTCACCACATGAACAATAAACATCAGTCACCACGTGAACAACAAACATCAGTCACCACATGAACAACAAACATCAGTCACCACGTGAACAATAAACAGTCACCACATGAACAACAAACATCAGTCACCACGTGAACAACAAACATTAGTCACCACGTGAACGATAAACATCAGTCACCACGTGAAAGAATAAACAGTCACCACATGAACAACAAACATCAGTCACCACATGAACAACAAACATCAGCCACCACATGAACAACAACCATTAGTCACCACATGAACAACAAACATCAGTCACCACATGAACAACAAACATCAGTCACCACGTGAACAGCAGACATCAGCCACCACATGAACAACAAACATTAGTTACCATGTGAACAATAAACATCAGTCACCACATGAACAATAAACATCAGTCACCACGTGAACAACAGACATCAGCCACCACATGAACAACAAACATTAGTCACCACGTGAACAATAAACATCAGTCACCACGTGAAAGAATAAACAGTCACCACATGAACAACAAACATCAGCCACCACATGAAAAACAACCATCAGTCACCACATGAACAACAAACATCAGTCACCACATGAACAACAAACATCAGTCACCACGTGAACAGCAGACATCAGCCACCACATGAACAACAAACATCAGTCACCACATGAACAATAAACATCAGTCACCACATGAACAATAAACAGTTACCACATGCACAACAAACATCAGTCCCATGTGAACAACAGACATCAGCCACCACATGAACAACAACCATTAGTCACCACGTGAACAATAAACATCAGTCACCACGTCAACAATAAACATCAGTCACCACGTGAACAACAAACATCAGTCACCACATAAACAACAAACATCAGTCACCACATGAACAACAAACATCAGTCAAAAACTTGAACAATAAACATCAGTCACCACGTGAACAACAAACATCAGTCACCACGTGAACAATAAACAGTCACCACATGAACAACAAACATCAGTCACCACATGAACAACAAACATCAGTCACCACATGAACAACAAACATCAGTCCCATGTGAACAACAAAACTCAGTCAGCACGTGAACAATAAACATCAGTCACGACATCAATCAATCAATCAATTTTATTTATATAGCGCCAAATCACAACAAACAGTTGCCCCAAGGCGCTTTATATTGTAAGGCAAGGCCATACAATAATTATGTAAAAACCCCAATGGTCAAAACAACCCCCTGTGAACAAGCACTTGGCGACAGTGGGAAGGAAAAACTCCCTTTTAACAGGAAGAAACCTCCAGCAGAACCAGGCTCAGGGAGGGGCAGTCTTCTGCTGGGACTGGTTGGGGCTGAGGGAGAGAACCAGGAAAAAGACATGCTGTGGAGGGGAGCAGAGATCAATCACTAATGATTAAATGCAGAGTGATGCATACGGAGCAAAAAAAGAAAGAAACAGTGCATCATGGGAACCCCCCAGCAGTCTACGTCTATAGCAGCATAACTAAGGGATGGTTCAGGGTCACCTGATCCAGCCCTAACGATAAGCTTTAGCAAAAAGGAAAGTTTTAAGCCTAATCTTAAAAGTAGAGAGGGTGTCTGTCTTCCTGATCTGAATTGGGAGCTGGTTCCACAGGAGAGGAGCCTGAAAGCTGAAGGCTCTGCCTCCCATTCTACTCTTACAAACCCTAGGAACTACAAGTAAGCCTGCAGTCTGAGAGCGAAGCGCTCTATTGGGGTGATATGGTACTATGAGGTCCCTAAGATAAGAAGGGACCTGATTATTCAAAACCTTATAAGTAAGAAGAAGAATTTTAAATTCTATTCTAGAATTAACAGGAAGCCAATGAAGAGAGGCCAATATGGGTGAGATATGCTCTCTCCTTCTAGTCCCCGTCAGTACTCTAGCTGCAGCATTTTGAATTAACTGAAGGCTTTTCAGGGAACTTTTAGGACAACCTGATAATAATGAATTACAATAGTCCAGCCTAGAGGAAATAAATGCATGAATTAATTTTTCAGCATCACTCTGAGACAAGACCTTTCTAATTTTAGAGATATTGCGTAAATGCAAAAAATCTGTTGTGTGGGCCGCTGAAGAGGAGGTACTGCTGGCCCACCACCACCAGACCTAGAAGAAGTGACAGCTGTCATTCATCCCCTGCACCAGCTGTCACTCGTTCATCATCATCACCACCATAAAAGCCGGACTGCAACTCCACCTCCTCGCCGAGAAATCGACTACCAGTACCAAGGTAATTTCTCTGCTGACTGACACTTTGTGTGTATAACCTGAACTTCTGTTGCAGCCGTTTTCCTGGAGTGTTGCCTTATCTGGAGGATTGGCATTTGGTGTGACAGCTTCGCCTCACACCCCATCTCAGATAAGTGGTTGACCAGGAGCTGCACGAGTGTGTGTGATTTGGAGGTGGAGGTGCTCCCTCCTAACTGTGTTTGGACTGTGTATTACTGAGTGTGCAGACTCACACTCACACATCATATCTCTGCTTTCTGCCAGCAGTACCAGGGTCGACAGCCGAAGACAGAGGCCACCTGGGGACTCGGGACTTGGCGGCTCCGGTGTTCTTCAAACCGTTGGTGGTGGAAGCCGTGTGGGACGCGGCTTCTCTCTCGTCAGGGGTCTTCTATCTTTGAGCCTGCCCACACGTCACCTGGTGTTTATTGACTGTGAAGATTACTGCACGTCTCGTTGTGTATTATCACAACATTAAATTGTTACCTTTTGGCTTACTCATTGTCCGTTCATTTGCGCCCCCTGTTGTGGGTCCGTGCTACGACACCTTCCCAACAGGATTTCTCGGCCATCGTCATGGATCCCGAGGGGTGTCAACCCGAGCTTGAATGGCCAATGGAAGAGCCAGGAGCGCAGGCGTCAGCGGGAGGCGTGTTGAGTGAGCTGCAGCAGATCTTAACCGCCTTCACAGCTCGGTTAGATTTAGTGACTGAGCAGAATGTCCTCCTTAATCGGAGGATGGAGGCTCTCACCGCCAGGGTGGAAGCGCGCGATCAGGGCGCTGCTGCAGCCACTCCTCTGGCTGGTCCTGGGCCTGTATCAGACGTTCCACTGGTCGTTCAACGAACCCCCCCACCGTCCCTTGAAGCATCCATAAGCCCTCCGGAACCGTACAGGGGCTGTGTTGAGACGTGCGCTGACTTCCTCATGCAGTGTTCGCTCGTCTTTTCACAGCGCCCTGTCATGTACGCATCAGACGCTAGCCGGGTAGCTTATGTTATTAATCTGCTTTGAGGAGAGGCACGCGCCTGGGCTACAGCGCTTTGGGAGCAGAATTCACGGCTCCTAACGTCTTATACTGGGTTTGTACGGGAGTTCAAACAAGTATTTGATCATCCCAACAGAGGCGAGACCGCTTCGAACGTGCTGCTGTCTATGAGACAGGGGCGCCGTAGCGTAGCCGAGTATGCAGTCGACTTCCGCATCGCGGCAGCGAGGTCCGGCTGGAATAACGTTGTGCTCCGTGCCGCCTTTGTAAATGGACTGTTCCCGGTCCTTAAGGAGCACCTACTGGCTAAGGAGGAACCGCGGGATTTTGACGGGCTTGTCGATTTAGTTATACGCTTAGACAACCGTTTAAACGAGCATCGTCGGGAGCAGGCCGGGGGGCGTGACCGGGCACGAGCCGTCCATCCCCCTTCCGGTTCCGACAAGGTGACGTCATCCCCACGCTTCACTGCCAGAGAGCCCCGTGTGGCTACAGCTCCCCCCGCTGAGGAGGCTATGGACACGAGCAGGGCCAAAGTGAAAACAAATGTCAGACAAAGGAGGCTGGCCCGCGGGGAGTGTTTTGTCTGCGGCTCTTGTGAGCACATGCAGAAGGACTGCCCTAAACGGTCAAACTACAACGCCCGTCCTTAGAAACTGGGCTAAGGGTGGGCCATAACACACACGCGGGAAAACCCCGCAAATCTGCACGAATCCCAGTAACAATCCTTTGTGGGGATTTAACCCTTCACGCCCCAGCACTGGTAGACACGGGGTCGGAAGGGAATTTGCTGGACAGCAGATGGGCAAAGGAAGTAGGGCTCCCCCTGGTGGCTCTGCCAGCACCATTGCAGGTGCGAGCACTAGATGGCACCCTGCTTCCATTAATCACACATCAGACACAACCAGTGACTTTGGTTGTGTCTGGGAATCACAGGGAGGAGATAGTGTTCCATGTAACACCATCTACCTCCCGAGTGATTTTGGGCTTTCCATGGATGGTGAAGCACAATCCCCGGATAGATTGGCCGTCCGGGGTTGTCACGCAGTGGAGCGAAACCTGCCACCGGGAGTGTTTAGGATCCTCGGTTCCTCCCGGCACTACGGCTAATGAGGAGGTCAAAGTTCCCCCCAATCTATCGGCGGTGCCAAAGGAGTACCATGATCTTGCTGATGTTTTCAGCAAAGATCTGGCGCTCACTCTTCCCCCGCACCGACCGTATGATTGCGCCATCGATTTGGTCCCGGGCTCTGAGTACCAGTCCAGTAGGTTGTACAACCTCTCACGTCCGGAACGCGAATCAATGGAGACCTACATCCGGGACTCCTTAGCTGCCGGGCTGATCCGGAACTCCACCTCCCCGATGGGTGCTGGTTTCTTTTTTGTGGGTAAAAAAGACGGCGGACTCCATCCATGCATTGATTACAGAGGGCTGAACGAGATCACGGTTCGCAACCGATACCCGTTACCTCTGTTGGATTCAGTGTTCACGCCCCTGCATGGAGCCCAAATCTTTACGAAATTGGATCTTAGAAACGCGTACCACCTGGTTCGGATCCGGAAGGGAGACGAATGGAAGACGGCATTCAACACCCCATTAGGTCATTTTGAGTAACTGGTCATGCCGTTCGGCCTCACTAACACCCCCGCGACGTTCCAAGCTTTGGTAAATGACGTCTTGCGGGACTTCCTGCATCGGTTCGTCTTCGTATATCTGGACGATATACTCATCTTTTCCCCGGACCCTGAGACCCATGTCCAGCATGTACGTCAGGTCCTACAGCGGTTGTTGGAGAACCGGCTGTTTGTGAAGGGCGAGAAGTGCGAGTTCCACCGCACTTCTTTGTCCTTCCTGGGGTTCATCATCTCATCCAACTCCGTCGCCCCTGATCTGGCCAAGGTTGCGGCGGTGAGAGATTGGCCCCAACCAACAAGCCGCAGGAAACTACAGCAGTTCCTCGGCTTTGCAAATTTCTACAGGAGGTTCATTAAAGGTTACAGTCAGGTAGTTAGCCCCCTGACTGCCCTGACCTCCACCAAGGTCCCCTTCGCCTGGTCGGATCGGTGCGAAGCCGCGTTCCAGGAGTTGAAACGCCGGTTCTCGACTGCACCAGTTCCCTGACTCAGGGATAGGAGCCGTGCTGTCCCAGAGCATGGAGGCTGATAAAGTTCTCCATCCTTGTGCCTTTAATTCCCGCAGGTTGACCCCAGCTGAACGGAACTATGACGTCGGCAATCGGGAACTTCTTGCGGTGAAGGAGGCTCTTGAAGAGTGGAGACACCTGCTGGAGGGGGCATCGTTGCCCTTCACGGTTTTCACGGACCATCGGAACCTGGAGTACATCCGGACCGCCAAGCGGCTGAACCCCAGGCAAGCCCACTGGTCTCTGTTCTTCGGGCGCTTTGACTTCCAGATCACGTATCGCCCCGGGACCAAGAACCAAAAATCAGATGCATTGTCCTGGGTGCACGAAGAAGAAGCCAAAGCGGGGCTGTCGAACCCCACCGAGACCATCATCCCCGAGTCCACTGTCATGGCCACCCTCACCTGGGACGTGGAGAAGACCGTCCGGGAGGCCCTGACAAGGAGCCCGGACCCGGGGACTGGCCCCAAGAACAGACTGTATGTCCCACCAGAGGCAAGAGCTGCCGTATTGGACTTATGTCACGGGTCCAAGCTCTCCTGTCATCCCGGGGTGCGTAGGACCGTGGCAGTAGTCCAGCAGCGCTTCTGGTGGGCGTCCCTGGAAACCGACGTCTGGGACTACGTCCAGGCCTGTACCATCTGCGCCAGGGGCAAGGCAGACCATCGGAGGACGACGGGACTCCTCCAACCCCTGCCAGTGCCTCATCGCCCCTGGTCTCACATCGGCCTCGATTTCATCACGGGCCTCCCGCCGTCCCAGGGCAACACCGTGATTCTCACGATAGTGGACCGGTTCTCCAAGGTGGCCCACTTCGTGGCCCTCCCCAAGCTCCCGACGGCCCAGGAGACGGCAGACCTCCTGGTCCACCACGTCATGCGGCTGCATGGGATACCATCGGACATCGTTTCAGATTGTGGTCCCCAGTTCTCTTCACAGGTGTGGAAGAGTTTCTGCAAGGAGCTGGGGGCCACCGTGAGTCTCTCGTCCGGGTACCACCCCCAGACAAACGGCCAGGCAGAGCGGGCCAACCAGGAGTTGGAGCAGGCCCTTCGATGTGTCACCTCCGCACATCCGGCAGCCTGGAGTCACCATCTGGCCTGGATCGAGTATGCCCACAACAGCCAAGTTTCGTCTGCTACCGGCCTCTCCCCTTTTGAGGCATGTTTGGGGTACCAGCCCCCATTGTTCCCGCTGGTGGAGGGAGAGGTCGGTGTGCCCTCGGTCCAGGCCCACCTCAGGAGGTGCCGCCGGGTGTGGCAGGCCGCCCGATCTGCCCTGTTAAAGGACCGGACGAGGGCCAAGGCCCATGGGGACCGCCGGCATTCCCCGGCCCCCACATACCAGCCCGGGCAGGAGGTGTGGCTCTCGACCAAGGACATCCCTTTGTGTGTCGACTCCCCAAAGTTGAAAGACAGATTCATTGGACCCTTTAAGATCCTCAAGATCATCAACCCGGCCGCAGTGAAGCTTCAACTCCCGGCTTCACTGCGGATTCACCCTGTCTTTCATGTTTCCCGTCTCAAGCCACACCACACCTCGCCCCTCTGTACTCCAGGACCTACGCCGCCTCCTGCCCGGCTCATTGACGGGGAGCCTGCCTGGACAGTCCGCAGGCTCCTGGACATCCGTCGTAAGGGCCGGGGTTTCCAATATCTGGTGGACTGGGAGGGGTATGGACCTGAAGAACGCTCCTGGGTGAAGAGGAGCTTCATCCTGGAGCCGGCCCTCCTGGCCGATTTCTACGCAAGACATCCGGACAAGCCTGGTCGGATGCCAGGAGGCGCCCGTTGAGGGGGGGGTCCTGTTGTGTGGGCCGCTGAAGAGGAGGTACTGCTGGCCCACCACCACCAGAGGGCGCCTTGCTTGGAGTGCGGGCTCCAAGCACGAGAGGGCGCCAGACCTAGAAGAAGTGACAGCTGTCATTCATCCCCTGCACCAGCTATCACTCGTTCATCATCATCACCACCATAAAAGCCGGACTGCAACTCCACCTCCTCGCCGAGAAATTTTCCTGGAGTGTTGCCTTATCTGGAGGATTGGGGTTTGGTGTGACAGCGATGGCTTCGCCTCACACCCCATCTCAGATAAGTGGTTGACCAGGAGCTGCACGAGTGTGTGTGATTTGGAGGTGGAGGTGCTCCCTCCTAACTGTGTTTGGACTGTGTATTACTGAGTGTGCAGACTCACACTCACACATCATATCTCTGCTTTCTGCCAGCAGTACCAGGGTCAACAGCCGAAGACAGAGGCCACCTGGGGACTCGGGACTTGGCGGCTCCGGTGTTCTTCAGACCATTGGTGGTGGAAGCCGTGTGGGACGCAGCTTCTCTCTCGTCAGGGGTCTTCTATCTTCGAGCCTGCCCACACGTCACCTGGTGTTTATTGACTGTGAAGATTACTGCACGTCTCGTTGTGTATTATCACAACATTAAATTGTTACCTTTTGGCTTACTCATTGTCCGTTCATTTGCGCCCCCTGTTGTGGGTCCGTGCTACGACAAAAGCAGTCTTACATATTTGTTTAATATGCGCTTTGAATGACATATCCTGATCAAAAATGACTCCAAGATTTCTCACAGTATTACTAGAGGTCAGGGTAATGCCATCCAGAGTAAGGATCTGGTTAGACACCATGTTTCTAAGATTTGTGGGGCCAAGTACAATAACTTCAGTTTTATCTGAGTTTAAAAGGAGGAAATTAGAGGTCATCCATGTCCTTATGTCTGTAAGACAATCCTGCAGTTTAGCTAATTGGTGTGTGTCCTCTGGCTTCATGGATAGATAAAGCTGGGTATCATCTGCGTAACAATGAAAATTTAAGCAATGCTGTCTAATAATACTGCCTAAGGGAAGCATGTATAAAGTGAATAAAATTGGTCCTAGCACAGAACCTTGTGGAACTCCATAATTAACTTTAGTCTGTGAAGAAGATTCCCCATTTACATGAACAAATTGTAATCTATTAGATAAATATGATTCAAACCACCGCAGCGCAGTGCCTTTAATACCTATGGCATGCTCTAATCTCTGTAATAAAATTTTATGGTCAACAGTATCAAAAGCAGCACTGAGGTCTAACAGAACAAGCACAGAGATGAGTCCACTGTCTGAGGCCATAAGAAGATCATTTGTAACCTTCACTAATGCTGTTTCTGTACTATGATGAATTCTAAAACCTGACTGAAACTCTTCAAATAGACCATTCCTCTGCAGATGATCAGTTAGCTGTTTTACAACTACCCTTTCAAGAATTTTTGAGAGAAAAGGAAGGTTGGAGATTGGCCTATAATTAGCTAAGATAGCTGGGTCAAGTGATGGCTTTATAAGTAATGGTTTAATAACTGCCACCTTAAAAGCCTGTGGTACGTAGCCAACTAATAAAGATAGATTGATCATATTTAAGATCGAAGCATTAAATAATGGTAGGGCTTCCTTGAGCAGCCTGGTAGGAATGGGGTCTAATAGACATGTTGATGGTTTGGATGAAGTAACTAATGAAAATAACTCAGACAGAACAATCTGAGAGAAAGAGTCTAACCAAATACCGGCATCACTGAAAGCAGCCAAAGATAACGATACCTCTTTGGGATGGTTATGAGTAATTTTTTCTCTAATAGTTAAAATTTTATTAGCAAAGAAAGTCGTGAAGTCATTACTAGTTAAAGTTAAAGGAATAGTTGGCTCAATAGAGCTCTGACTCTTTGTCAGCCTGGCTACAGTGCTGAAAAGAAACCTGGGGTTGTTCTTATTTTCTTCAATTAGTGATGAGTAGTAAGATGTCCTAGCTTTACGGAGGGCTTTTTCATAGAGCAACAGACTCTTTTTCCAGGCTAAGTGAAGATCTTCTAAATTAGTGAGACGCCATTTCTTCTCCAACTTACGGGTTATCTGCTTTAAGCTGCGAGTTTGTGAGTTATACCACAGAGTCAGGCACTTCTGATTTAAAGCTCTCTTTTTCAGAGGAGCTACAGCATCCAAAGTTGTCTTCAATGAGGATGTAAAACTATTGACGAGATACTCTATCTCACTTACAGAGTTTAGGTAGCTACTCTGCCCTGTGTTGGTATATGGCATTGGAGAACATAAAGAAGGAATCATATCCTTAAACCTAGTTACAGCGCTTTCTGAAAGACTTCTAGTGTAGTGAAACCTATTCCCCACTGCTGGGTAGTCCATCAGAGTAAATGTAAATGTTATTAAGAAATGATCAGACAGAAGGGAGTTTTCAGGGAATACTGTTAAGTCTTCAATTTCCATACCATAAGTCAGAACAAGATCTAAGATATGATTAAAGTGGTGGGTGGACTCATTTACATTTTGAGCAAAGCCAATTGAGTCTAATAATAGATTAAATGCAGTGTTGAGGCTGTCATTCTCAGCATCTGTGTGGATGTTAAAATCGCCCACTATAATTATCTTATCTGAGATAAGCACTAAGTCAGACAAAAGTTCCGAAAATTCACAGAGAAACTCACAGTAATGACCAGGAGGACGATAGATAATAACAAATAAAACTGGTTTTTGGGACTTCCAATTTGAATGGACAAGACTAAGAGTCAAGCTTTCAAATGAATTAAAGCTCTGTCTGGGTTTTTGATTAATTAATAAGATGGAATGGAAGATTGCTGCTAATCCTCCACCTCGGCCCGTGCTACGAGCATTCTGACAGTTAGTGTGACTCGGGGGGTGTTGACTCATTTAAACTAACATATTCATCCTGCTGTAACCAGGTTTCTGTAAGACAGAATAAATCAATATGTTGATCCATTATTATATCATTTAGTAACAGGGACTTAGAAGAGAGAGATCTAATGTTTAATAGACCACATTTAACTGTTTTAGTCTGTGGTGCAGTTGAAGGTGCTATATTATTTTTTCTTTTTGAATTTTTATGCTTAAATAGATTTTTACTGGTTGTTGGTGGTCTGGGAGCAGGCACCGTCTCTACGGGGATGGGGTAATGAGGGGATGGCAGGGGGAGAGAAGCTGCAGAGAGGTGTGTAAGACTACAACTCTGCTTCCTGGTCCCAACCCTGGATAGTCACGGTTTGGAGGATTTAAGAAAATTGGCCAGATTTCTAGAAATGAGAGCTGCTCCATCCAAAGTGGGATGGATGCCTCTCTCCTAACAAGACCAAGTTTTCCCCAGAAGCTTTGCCAATTATCTATGAAGCCCACCTCATTTTTTGGACACCACTCAGACAGCCAGCAATTCAAGGAGAACATGCGGCTAAACATGTCACTCCCGGTCCGATTGGGGAGGGGCCCAGAGAAAACTACAGAGTCCGACATTGTTTTTGCAAAGTTACACACCGATTCAATGTTAATTTTAGTGACCTCCGATTGGCGTAACCGGGTGTCATTACTGCCGACGTGAATTACAATCTTACCAAATTTACGCTTAGCCTTAGCCAGCAGTTTCAAATTTCCTTCAATGTCGCCTGCTCTGGCCCCCGGAAGACAATTGACTATGGTTGCTGGTGTCGCTAACTTCACATTTCTCAAAACAGAGTCGCCAATAACCAGTTTGTTCCTCGGCGGGTGTGTCGCCGAGTGGGGAAAAACGGTTAGAAATGTGAATGGGTTGGCGGTGTACACGGGGCTTCTGTTTAGGGCTACGCTTCCTCCTCACAGTCACCCAGTCGGCCTGCTTTCCCGGCTGCTCGGGATCTGCCAGAGGGAAACTAATGGCGGCTAAGCTACCTTGGTCCGCACCGACTACAGGGGCCTGGCTAGCTGTAGAATTTTCCATGGTGCGGAGCCGAGTCTCCAATTCGCCCAGCCTGGCCTCCAAAGCTACGAATAAGCTACACTTATTACAAGTACCATTACTGCTAAAGGAGGCCGAGGAATAACGAAACCCCAGAGCTGAAAAGTGCGGGAGAGACAGGAGAAGCCGCCATGCTAAACCGGCTAAGAGCTAGTAGCTGCGCTAAGCTAGCGGAATCCTAAAAACACGCAAAGTGAATAACGTGTAAATAATTTAGAGGTAATTCAGCAGAGGGAGTGCTTTAGTTAAGGCACGTGAAGATAACACTGTGAAACAAATCGTTATCTAGGTAACTAGATCAATCTAACTGCGCAGATTAAACAGCTAACAGATACAGCAAAACACCGCTGTGCTCCGGAACAGGAAGTGATACAATACCGCAGTGAGAGCCAACCACCAGTAGAGGTTGACAGTAGACATGAACAACAAACATCGGTCACCACATGAACAACAAACATCAGTCACCACGTGAACAATAAACAGTCACCACATGAACAACAAACATCAGTCACCACATGAACAACAGACATCAGTCACCACATGAACAACAGACATCAGCCACCACATGAACAACAAATATCAGTCACCACGTGAACAACAAACATCAGTCACCACGTGAACAACAGACATCAGCCACCACATGAACAACAAACAGTCACCATGTGAACAATAAACATCAGTCACCACGTGAGCAATAAACAGTCACCACATGAACAACAAACATCAGTCACCACATGAACAACAAACATCTGTCACCACGTGAACAACAGACATCAGCCACCACATGAACAACAACCATTAGTCACCACGTGAACAATAAACATCAGTCACCACGTGAACAACAGACATCAGCCACCACATGAACAACAAACATTAGTCACCACGTGAACAATAATCATCAGTCACCACGTGAACAATAAACAGTCACCACATGAACAACAAACATCAGTCACCACATGAACAACAAACAACAGTCACCACGTGAACAACAAACATCAGTCACCACATGAACAACAAACAGTCACCACGTGAACAATAAACATCAGTCACCACTTGAACAATAAACATCAGTCACCACATGAACAACAAACATCAGTCACCACGTGAACAATAAACATTAGTCACCACATGAACAACAAACATCAGTCACCATGTGAACAATAAACATCAGTCACCACATGAACAACAAACATCAGTCACCACGTGAACAACAAACATCAGTCACCACGTGAACAACAGACATCAGCCACCACATGAACAACAAACATTAGTCACCACGTGAACAATAAACATCAGTCACCATGTGAACAATAAACATCAGTCACCACATGAACAATAAACATCAGTCACCATGTGAACAACAGACATCAGCCACCACATGAACAACAAACATTAGTCACCACGTGAACAATAAACATCAGTCACCACATGAACAACAAACATCAGTCACCACATGAAGAACAAGCAACAGTCACCACGTGAACAACAAACATCATTCACCACATGAACAACAAACATTAGTCACCACGTGAACAATAAACATCAGTCACCACGTGAACAATAAACAGTCACCACATGAACAACAAACATCAGTCACCACATGAACAACAAACATCTGTCACCACGTGAACAACAGACATCAGCCACCACATGAACAACAACCATTAGTCACCACGTGAACAATAAACATCAGTCACCACGTGAACAACAGACATCAGCCACCACATGAACAACAAACATTAGTCACCACGTGAACAATAATCATCAGTCACCACGTGAACAATAAACAGTCACCACATGAACAACAAACATCAGTCACCACATGAACAACAAACAACAGTCACCACGTGAACAACAAACATCAGTCACCACATGAACAACAAACATTAGTCACCACTTGAACAATAAACATCAGTCACCACATGAACAACAAACATCAGTCACCACGTGAACAATAAACATCAGTCACCACATGAACAACAAACATCAGTCACCATGTGAACAATAAACATCAGCCACCACATGAACAACAAACATTAGTCACCACGTGAACAATAAACATCAGTCACCACATGAACAATAAACAGTCACCACATGAACAACAAACATCAGTCACCACGTGAACAACAGACATCAGCCACCACATGAACAACAAACATTAGTCACCACGTGAACAATAAACATCAGTCACCACGTGAACAATAAACATCAGTCAGCACATGAACAATAAACATCAGTCACCACGTGAACAACAGACATCAGCCACCACATGAACAATAAACATCAGTCACCACGTGAACAATAAACAGTCACCACATGAACAACAAACATCAGTCACCACATGAACAACAAACAACAGTCACCACGTGAACAACAAACATCAGTCACCACATGAACAACAAACATCAGTCACCACGTGAACAATAAACATCAGTCACCATGTGAACAATAAACATCAGTCACCACATGAACAACAAATATCAGTCACCACGTGAACAATAAACAGTCACCACATGAACAACAAACATCAGTCACCACATGAACAACAAACATTAGTCACCACGTGAACAATAAACATCAGTCACCACGTGAACAATAAACAGTCACCACATGAACAACAAACATCAGTCACCACATGAACAACAAACATCAGTCACCACGTGAACAACAGACATCAGCCACCACATGAACAACAAACATTAGTCACCACGTGAACAATAAACATCAGTCACCACGTGAACAATAAACATCAGTCACCACATGAACAACAAACAGTCATCAATAGTTCAGTGTTGTGTTCAGCATCAGTTTCATTCAGTTATTCATCGCTGATCCCTTTTTTGTTGATGTGATCCACTCGACCCGCTGAGCTGTTGCCTGCTCACATATTGTAACTCTGTGGTCAAAATCTGACCAAAGCGCTGAACATGCAGCTCCTCTGTAATCATTCTTTGAAGCTGAACAAATAAGAAAAATGATCCTGTGTCGTTTCAGTGTGTTGAGTGAGTCCATCGTGTAAAGTTCTTACTGCAGGTTACTGCTTTCAAAAAGAAACAGACAAATGAGACGTTGACTTTTCTGTGAGCAGACGTCTGGCTGATGGTGGAGCGGCTGTGGGCCTGTGAGCAGACGACTGGCTGATGGTGGAGCGGCTGTGGGCCTGTGAGCAGACGTCTGGCTGATGGTGGAGCGGCTGTGGGCCTGTGAGCAGACGTCTGGCTGATGGTGGAGCGGCTCTGGGCCTGTGAGCAGACGTCTGGCTGATGGTGGAGCGGCTGTGGGCCTGTGAGCAGACGACTGGCTGATGGTGGAGAGGCTGTGGGCCTGTGAGCAGACGTCTGGCTGATGGTGGAGCGGCTGTGGGCCTGTGAGCAGACGTCTGGCTGATGGTGGAGCGGCTCTGGGCCTGTGAGCAGACGTCTTGGTGATGGTGGAGCGGCTGTGGGCCTGTGAGCAGACGTCTGGCTGATGGTGGAGCGGCTGTGGGCCTGTGAGCAGACGACTGGCTGATGGTGGAGCGGCTGTGGGCCTGTGAGCAGACGTCTGGCTGATGGTGGAGCGGCTGTGGGCCTGTGAGCAGACGACTGGCTGATGGTGGAGCGGCTCTGGGCCTGTGAGCAGACGTCTGGCTGATGGTGGAGCGGCTGTGGGCCTGTGAGCAGACGACTGGCTGATGGTGGAGCGGCTCTGGGCCTGTGAGCAGACGACTGGCTGATGGTGGAGCGGCTGTGGGCCTGTGAGCAGACGACTGGCTGATGGTGGAGCGGCTCTGGGCTTGTGAGCAGACGACTGGCTGATGGTGGAGCGGCTCTGGGCCTGTGAGCAGACGTCTGGCTGATGGTGGAGCGGCTCTGAGCCTGTGTTTCTTTCGTGAATCACTGAAAGTTTTTGACTTGCCACAGTCTCAGAGTGGACGGTTTCTGCTACTTGTGAGTTTTAAAGGCTGGTAACTGAATTTGCAGCATTAAGCTCACATATATTTTGACACATGAGCTCATTAGTGTGCAGGTTATTGGACTTTCAGCCGCAGATACTCTGTGATGACACATTTAGCGTCTGAACTCCGCTGAACTTTACAAGAATCCACCAGCTTGGCAACTTTTTCTAATATCATTTCATCCTCAGCAGGATATGTGCAGGATTGAGTTAGAGCCTTAGCCGCATGAAAGTGATTAAAACCCGCTGCCAGCAGCTGATAGCATTAGCCAGGCCCGACCATGATGAATGACCTTCTCATCCATCGCTCTTATTGTCCAGAAAAAAAATCAATGAAAATATGTAGTGATGATGTGATTAGCAAGGTGCGGCAAGCAGAATGAGAAAATGTGACATGAGATCAGAGGCCAGAGTGAATTTCAGCGTCATTATGTCGGACCACCGTGAGCACTTTACCTCCACTAAATGGAAATTCTGATCAATCTGGAACCTCTGAAGGTCACGTCATGTCATTGTGTTTATCATCTCCGCATTCTGACTTTATATTTACTGACATTAATGTGATCTGATCTTCAGAATGTTGCACTTTAAACAAACATAATTCATTCTGCAGCACTTTGTTGTATCATAAAGTGGCAGCTGGCTCCAGTAAAATGCACCGAATGATTGATGGCTTCAGAAAACAAACGTTCAGTAAAAACAGATGCTGTGATTTTGAACATTCTTTCAAAAAGATTCACATTTCAGTTCATTTTGGAACAATTTGATGCATCAGTTGATTAGATTCATACTTTTGTAAATTTTTCAATCATCTGACACAAAGAATATTTTTGCCTTCGCCTCTTGTTGTGTTTGACCAACTTTAATTAGAAAATTGCTTAGCTTTGTTGTTTAAGTATTTAAAGTCTTGCATCTGTCAAAATATTTTATTGTTCTTGTTCCTGGTCAACTTTCTCACCAGATGCAGTCTGAGGGAAAATGTCTGACACATTCAGGGCCCTATCTTGACGAGCTATACTGTACCTTGTGAAGCACATAGAGTTGGTTAATTTGGGCCGTGTCTGGCTACGTTTTGGTATTGAGCAGTCACAGAATTTTTGGTCACACATGTCACTGTGGAATTGTCTTGTGTATCAGTTTTTGTTATTGTCGAGTTTGTGTGACAAAATAAATAAGTTCAAGTTCAATTACAATTAACGTTAAATCCCTTCGGCTTCTCCCTTGTCCCACTCCGAGTTGCTACAGCAGATCTGAGGTGGACCTGCAGAGACATTTATACTCTTTAAAAGTCAGCAGGTCTGAATAAGTGAACAAAACAGTACCATCAGAACAGAGAAGGTTTTTCTTGAGACTCCTGTAAACCGTCGACACAAACAGTCCTGAACCAGCGTGGCGTATACTGTTGATTCTGAAACACTTATGTTCTGCCCAATTCTGTGACTGTTATAGTCTGTCAGTATTTGACCCAGGACCCTTTGACCAGGACAGTGTCTTCGTGTGCGGTTATTGGTGCAATCCCAGTCCTGTGAAGAAGACTGACATCAAACTCAACAAAAAGGGTGGATCTGGAATTGAATATTACTTCATTGTGAGATTGTTTTACAAAGGAAGTCCATATGATACTGTTAATCCAGCAAAGGGTCCAGGAACCGCCCCAAATATTTAAACTGGTGTCTGACTTCCAGTGTTTCATCATGAATCGTAACGTTTAGTGTCCATCCTTTGCTTGGTCCTAAACACCAAGTATTTGATCTTTTTTGCATTTTGCACACTGAGCTGAAGTCGATGGCCAACAACCTCAAGATCAGCTGTTAGTTTGGTCTTTGTTAGTCTGCCTGCATGAGGTTATAGCAGGGTGCTGATTTCACCTGTGTGTGTGTGTGTGTGTGTGTGTGTGTGTGTGTGTGTGTGTGTGTGTGTGTGTGTGTGTGTGTGTGTGTGTGTGTGTGTGTGTGTGTGTGTGTGTGTGTGTGTGTGTGTGTGTGTGTGTGTACAAGATGCACCCAAAATGGATGCACGGATTTCCTTCAAACGTGATGTGCAAATTGCTTGGATAGATATCTAGAGGTGATTAGATTTTGGAGTACTGTATTTTCTGGACTGTTGCACCTGTTAATAAAATGCCTCTTGCAGAGAAGAAGAACTAAGTCCTATATCAGCCCTGAGACCCGTTAGTCCAAGTGCTTATTTCCAGATTCCATAGCATCAAGCAGATGAGAGTTCGTATCTGCCCCGGGACGGCACGGCCGTGATTTCCACAGACAAGGCCAGTACCCATTTACAGCTGAGTGGACTAAGACGATGTAGATAAAGGACACAAACAGGCAGCATGAGTAGGATTTGAACCCAGGTCTACATACAAGCAGGCCAGCTCCTGATCCACTCAGCTACCTGCTCCGGAAGAGGAAAACCCGTCTATAAGTCATATCTTTTTCTGTTTCATCAGCTCTTTAATTTCAGGTCATTGTCATTGTGTATTTATTCTTCCATTACAGTTAATTTTGTTTATTGTTTTGATTTCTTGTCAAGTCTGATAGAAATAGTCATTTCAAATATTATTATAAATAATGAACGTGTGACTTTTTGGTGTATAAGTCCCAGGACCTCCCAAACTAGTTAAAAAGACCAACAAAAAAAAGTGACTTCTACTCTGAAGAATACAATCATTTGGTCAAAGGTCAAAGGTCAAAGGAAACATGGTCCAAAAACACTTTTATTTTTTGTATACCTCAACAAACAATAAGTCTAGATGGATGCGCTAAAGCATATATTTATGTTTGATTGGTATGAATGACTTCACAGTGAAGTCATTCATACCATAACATCCACACAGATGCTGAGAATGACAGCCTCAACACTGCATTTAATCTATTATTAGACTCTATCGGCTTTGCTCAAAAAGTAAATGAGTCCACCCACCACTTTAATCATATTTTAGATCTTGTTCTGACTTATGGTATGGAAATAGAAGACTTAACAGTATTCCCTGAAAACTCCCTTCTGTCTGATCATTTTTTAATAACATTTACATTTACCCTGATGGACTACCCTGCAGTGGGGAATAAGTTTCATTACACTAGAAGTCTTTCAGAAAGCGCTGTAACTAGGTTTAAGGATATGATTCCTTCTTTATGTTCTCTAATGTCATATACCAACACAGAGCAGAGTAGCTACCTAAACTCTGTAAGGGAGCTAGAGTATCTCGTCAATAGTTTTACATCCTCATTGAAGACAACTTTGGATGCTGTAGCTCCTCTGAAAAAGAGAGCTTTGAATCAGAAGTGTCTGACTCCGTGGTATAACTCACAAACTCGTAGCTTAAAGCAGATAACCCGTAAGTTGGAGAGGAAATGGCGTCTCACTAATTTAGAAGATCTTCACTTAGCCTGGAAAAAAAGTTTGTTGCTCTATAAGAAAGCCCTCCGTGAAGCTAGGACATCTTTCTACTCATCACTAATTGAAGAAAATAAGAACAACCCCAGGTTTCTTTTCAGCACTGTAGCCAGGCTGACAAAGAGTCAGAGCTCTATTGAGCTGAGTATTCCATTAACTTTAACTAGTGATGACTTCATGACTTTCTTTGCTAACAAAATTTTGACTATTAGAGAAAAAATTACTCATAACCATCCCAAAGATGTATCGTTATCTTTGGCTGCTTTCAGTGATGCTGGTATTTGGTTAGACTCTTTCTCTCCGATTGTTCTGTCTGAGTTATTTTCATTAGTTACTTCATCCAAACCATCAACATGCTTATTAGACCCCATTCCTGCCAGGCTGCTCAAGGAAGTCCTACCATTATTTAATGCTTCAATCTTAAATATGATCAATCTATCTTTGTTAGTTGGTTATGTACCACAGGCCTTTAAGGTGGCAGTAATTAAACCATTACTTAAAAAGCCATCACTTGACCCAGCTATCTTAGCTAATTATAGGCCAATTTCCAACCTTCCTTTTCTCTCAAAGATTCTTGAGAGGGTAGTTGTAAAACAGCTAACTGATCACCTGCAGAGGAATGGTCTATTTGAAGAGTTTCAGTCAGGTTTTAGAATTCATCATAGTACAGAAACAGCATTAGTGAAGGTTACAAATGATCTTCTTATGGCTTCGGACAGTGGACTTATCTCTGTGCTTGTTCTGTTGGACCTCAGTGCTGCTTTTGATACTGTTGACCATAAAATTTTATTACAGAGATTAGAGCATGTCATAGGTATTAAAGGCACTGCGCTGCGGTGGTTTGAATCATATTTGTCTAATAGATTACAGTTTGTTCATGTAAATGGGGAATCTTCTTCACAGACTAAAGTTAATTATGGAGTTCCACAAGGTTCTGTGCTAGGACCAATTTTATTCACTTTATACATGCTTCCCTTGGGCAGTATTATTAGACGGTATTGCTTAAATTTTCATTGTTACGCAGATGATACCCAGCTTTATCTATCCATGAAGCCAGAGGATACACACCAATTAGCTAAACTGCAGGATTGTCTTACAGACATAAAGACATGGATGACCTCTAATTTCCTGCTTTTAAACTCAGATAAAACTGAAGTTATTGTACTTGGCCCCACAAATCTTAGAAGCATGGTGTCTAACCAGATCGTTACTCTGGATGGCATTTCCCTGATCTCTGGTAATACTGTGAGAAATCTTGGAGTTATTTTTGATCAGGATATGTCATTCAAAGTGCATATTAAACAAATATGTAAGACTGCCTTTTTTCATTTACGCAATATCTCTAAAATCAGAAAGGTCTTGTCTCAGAGTGATGCTGAAAAACTAATTCATGCATTTATTTCCTCTAGGCTGGACTATTGTAATTCATTATTATCAGGTTGTCCTAAAAGTTCCCTAAAAAGCCTTCAGTTGGTTCAGAATGCTGCAGCTAGAGTACTGACGGGGACTAGCAGGAGAGAGCATATCTCACCCGTGTTGGCCTCTCTTCATTGGCTTCCTGTTAATTCTAGAATAGAATTTAAAATTCTTCTTCTTACTTATAAGGTTTTGAATAATCAGGTCCCATCTTATCTTAGGGACCTCGTAGTACCATATTACCCCATTAGAGCGCTTCGCTCTCAGACTGCGGGCTTACTTGTAGTTCCTAGGGTTTGTAAGAGTAGAATGGGAGGCAGAGCCTTCAGCTTTCAGGCTCCTCTCCTGTGGAAGCAGCTCCCAATTCAGATCAGGGAGACAGATACCCTCTCTACTTTTAAGATTAGGCTTAAAACTTTCCTTTTCGCTAAGGCTTATAGTTAGGGCTGGATCGGGTGACCCTGGACCATCCCTTGGTTATGTTGCTTTAGACGTAGACTGTGGGGGGTTCCCATGATGCACTGTTTCTTTCTTTTTTTGCTCCGTATGCATCACTCTGCATTTAATCATTAGTGATCGATCTCTGCTCCCCTCCACAGCATGTCTTTTTCCTGGTTCTTTCCCTCAGCCCCAACCAGTCTCAGCAGAAGACTGCCCCTCCCTGAGCCTGGTTCTGCTGGAGGTTTCTTCCTGTTAAAAGGGAGTTTTTCCTTCCCACTGTGGCCAAGTGCTTGCTCATAGGGGGTCGTTTTGACCGTTGGGGTTTTTCATGGTTATTGTATGGCCTTGCCTTGCAATATGGAGCGCCTTGGGGCAACTGTTTGTTGTGATTTGGCGCTATATAAGAAAAAACTTGATTGATTGATTGAAGTCACATGATGGCATCATATACTGTCAGAAACCAGCCTAAGGGCCCTGTCCCACTGACGTTTAGGAGGATTTGCGTATGGATTGCACACAAAATTGGCCCATATTCACCAAACATCCGCAATATCCATGTAACATGCCTGTATGAGTCGGCCATCATCCGAACACGTCCGTGATCATCCACAGAGGCACGCATGTCCGCAGCCAGGATTTTTGAGTAGCTCAACAATCTGTATGTGGATAACATCCGCCTTACATACTCCATACATACTCAATTCATACACAATACATACTCACTCTATGCGCTGTATATCTGCCGTTAACCGCTGATATCCGCAACTGACGGGGATTTGCGGCTTGTCAGTGGACTGGGACAGTGTGTAAAACAGATATAGATCGTGCCCATCATTTCCACATCACAAACTAAAAAATGTTGTAGCGACTGCATACAAATTGGCCACGAATAAAGCATTTTTATTACATCTGCTTTGCAGCTGATTTGCAGACAATCTGTGAATGCATAACAAACATGTCACGTAAACCCAAAGTACTATATGTGGCAGAAAGCGACATACCTGCCAGTCAGTGCCAGTCCGGCTGTGTAAATCCACAAAGATTAGCTGCTGCCATCCAGGACTTTTATTTAACACCAACAAAAAGAAGAGTTGCTGTTTACCAACAACTCACGCTGACATCTGTTTTCTGTGACACTCAAAAAAAAAAAACACCGTCTCACACCCCCCGCTCCCCAAACTCATGAACAGTTAAGCCTCGCATAACAACATGAACATTAACTCTGTGATCAACTTCTTCAAGTCCAGCAAATGCTCCAGAGGCTGTATTGTTGGTGTGAATAGTGATGCCGAAAGGCCCGAGTGCACTTATTTTATGACCGCAATGCAGATGCCGTGCACGTGCAACACATGCGTGATGCATTCATAATACACCCGTAATACTGCCGTGATAATCTCAGTGTGTCGGATCAGTTTCCTCACTACATGCGTTATATAACTGTGATTGTTCATCATATATTCACTATATATTATTAATATATCCGTAATTCATACTGGGACATTTGTCATTTTTGGCCAATTTTGGCCCAATTAATCCTCTCCCCAGTGGGACAGGACCCTTAGAGACAGACGTATTGTCTATTTACTTATATATTTGTTTGCACTAGTTTCACCTCTGCTCCACTTTTAAAATGATACAGAAAAAGTTTCAGAGTTTCTCACTGATTAAAGTTTCTGACAACTTCTTTATGTTTAACTTTGTTTCATGAATTTGGAAACAAAATGCAGTTTTTTATGAACTTGTTGGGAATGTAACTTATAATCCTGCTGACAATCGAACCATCAAACACACATAAATCAAGAAAGCCAAAAAAGTGGTGTGTGGTTATCGGAGGCAAAACATAGGAATCAGACACCAGCAGGCCGACGCTCAAAGATCTAACAGGAGAGTGAGACGTGCCAGCTTCACGCTGGTCTGTGTGTGTCTGTGTGTCTGACACCGTTATTTGATCTGATCTTCAATATTTCACAGTGTTGAGTCAACGACTTCACTCCGCCTGAACGCCGGCGTGAAATATTAAAAGCAGCAGTGAGACGCCCTCATTCATCACTGATTCATAACGCAGAATGACACGTTCATTTGGATGTCGTTCTGTGCAGATTTCCATTTTAACCCTTTTTGCACCCTGAGGTCATGGTGCACCCTGAGGTCATGGTACACCCTGAGGTCATGGTGCACCCTGAGGTCATGGTACACCCTGAGGTCATGGTACACCCTGAGGTCATGGTGCACCCTGAGGTCACTGAGCACAGTGAGGTCATTGAGGACGCAGAGATCATGCAGGCGGTGTGGCACCCTGAGTGTGTCTCTTATTATGAATCACTTTGCAGTAATATAAAACACAAATTAAAAGCTTCTATTGGAAAAAAAAATCTCCAGCAGGTAGAAAGTGCTGCCATTTAATGTTAATTAAAAATCAATCAGAAGAATTTCACAAATGGTGCCTTGAAGGGAGCTCAGTGTCTCAGTCAGGGACGAGTTCTTGGCTTTCAAAGTGAGCCTGAGGGTAGATTATGCAAATATTAACGTTAACTATCCCATACAGAAATTAATTCTGACTAAATGGCTATAATTAGGTTTGTTTATTTAAACAGAATATCTGTGGCTTCCAGCTGCATGAAGTTTGATCCAAATACCAGCGGGACCTCCTCCAGTTTGAACCTGATCATCTCTGATGATTTGTGCAGATCATAAACTACTTTTGAATTGATCACATTATTATCAAACCCTTGTTACAAGCAACACTGACTGATTCATGAACATCAGCTCAGAGTTTGTCTGATCCAGAGGAGCCGGGTTCAGGCAAGCAGACTGACTCCAAAAATTCAGATCAAACTGAAGTGAATCAATAAAACAACACTCGTAGCTCCACCACCTTAGAATGTTCAGAAGATCAGGATGAATGATTCGTTTAAGGTCACACTGTTGGTATTCCTACAATCACATGCAATTCTACCATGAAGACTCAGGAGACTCGAGACTGTCAGACATTTATTCCATAGATATAAGGTTTTTTGTTTTTTTTACAAATGAATGTTTGTCTTTGTGGCTGGTCCCGTGTCAGGATATGTCCAACTTAAATCCTGCCATTGGAAGAAATTAGGGGTGGAGCTTACTTCCCAGCATTGGACAGGGACCAACTGGTGATGCCAGGGTGGAGGAGGCACAACCCAGGTCAGTATCAGGGACCAGCCACAGGTGGCGAGGTGGAGGAAGCAAAGTCCTGAACAGTGACTGCAAGTAACAGAGATGTGAGTCATGATTGACATCTTGAAATGACTTTGATGTTTCCTATTGGTGCAGTTGATGACAAAATTGTGGACCAGCTGTTTCTGATTAGAGATACAGCTGTTCCTGATTAGCAGATGTGGATGAGCTTGAAACCTGAGTCTTCCTGATAGAACTTGCGCCAAACTATCTAACATTTCTCCCTTCATCGTGATCTGATTCTCCTATAAGCCAAAGACAGAAATGAACTGTGAGATGCCACAGTTCATTTATTATCCAAAACAGTCTGCAGAGGGCCTCTGTGGTGTTTGGGTCCAGTGGATCAGGGTTCAGAGATTCTGGTCTATAGCATGCCTTGTGGTTACACACAAACAATCAGTGTACTTTTTAACTCGGGGAAAAGTTCTGCTCACAATATCCACCGTCTGATGTTTGTTTGTGACCAATTAAAATTACAGGAAAAACAAAACGACTACAGACTGTTGCACTATAACAAAATTGAGCACTTTTTTTTAATGAGCTGACTGGATTCATATCAGAGCATCACCTACAGCTGAGGGGTGTGTGTGTGTGTGGGGGGGGGGGGGGTTGTTGGAGTGTGAGTGAGACCATACTGGGTTTGGTCAGATTGTTAATGTCTTGGATTGTTAACCATTATAAGTACAGACATTAAGTTAAAAAACAGTCCTGATGTTACATTTAAAAATGAAAAAAAAAAATCTTACCTTGACTCCTGATTTTTTTATCCATTATAATTCATTTTAATAACACAATTGTGAGACAATTCTCTGCACAGACATAATTTTATTTACATTAACTGACAATTTTGTAGAATTCCAGGGGTTATAATGTCGTGGCTCCTCCCCTTTTCTGCTGAACTGTCTCCAAGCTGATTGGGTTTGCTCCCCGGCGGCCACACCCATCATTTTCACCAGGTTTCTTTAAAATCTGTTTATTTTGCTCCCATGAAGATAAGTGAACACAAATACTTCTTTGACAACTGTTTTTACTGAAAGTCTCCAACTTCTGCACTGAATATTTCTAAATCATGTTTTGGCCCCACGCTGGCTGAAGGACATTTGAAGAATGAAGTGACGTCGGAGGCTGTAAATAAATATAAAACCCGTCAAAAATGAGGCCATTTGTCACACCGCTCTCTGGGTAATCATCCATTCTTTGTGCAGGTCTGATTGTTCACATTCATCATGTTGCAAGAAGCTGAGCAGAGCACCGAATTCTCCAACCCCCGAGTGTGAAACATAAACGCACCATGATTGCACTGAAACAGAAGCAGGTGTCAAACTGCTGCTCGCGTCACAGTAAACACCACAGCTGGAGATCCATCTGAAGGTTAAAATGCTGGACTTTATGGCTGAATTCTGCAGCAGAAAACCTGCAAAATTGCAACAGCAGGTGGAATAATGAGGCCACGCCCACTTATGCTTCAATCAAAATTTCTGTCTTAATAAAATTAGATTTTGTTTAAATCTCAAAAGGTTTAGATTCTGGAACAGCATCTCCTCATGGAAGTCAGAAGGGTCATCACAGCTGCTGGTGAGTGTGATCCATCTTCAGCCCTGTGAGCCTGCGGAGACGGATGGCAGCGCCGGAGCTTTGTTTGGGCTTCAGTGGGAGCTGCTGCTGAGGGAGAGAAAGGCAGTGATTCATCAAATGCAAATCACCTCTGAGCACATGTGACACCACTCTGCAAGCCTTCTTTCAAAGCACCATAAGTTACCACAAAACTTCACAAGTCATCTCGAAGCAGCGCAAGTCTCCTCAAAGTGCCACAAGTCTCCTTGCAGCAGCACAAAGCTGCAAGTCACCTCAGCCTTCAAAACCTCAAACCTGTTTAGACATCAAGTCGGCAATAATTTTTCTCTCAACTTTACCTAAATTCTTGGTCTTTTAGTGAAGTTTAGGGCTAGTGGCCGGCGACCACCTTAGTATTTCTTCTGTTTTTCTTGTTGTTTAATGCTGACAAATTATACTGTATTTTTTGTCTTTCTGATGCCTGATTCTGTTTTTTTTTTTTCTCTGTTTAAGGTGCAGCTCCATCCAGAGATGGGAGTTGTATTTGTGTTGGCGACCCTCCTGTCCTGTGCACCAATTGCATTTCTTGTATATTCGTCCATGAATTGTTCTGTGAATTATTCTGTAATTTATGTCTGTACCTTTGAGTTATAGGTCTGCTTTGTAGCCAATAATGCATGCTTATAGTCCAAGATAGCATCACACCATGCAAGGTGAAATACTTCTAATTTTGAACGACGCCATTTCCGTTCTAGACCTCTTGCTTAAAGCTTGAGGTTACACAGATAATCATTGAACCAAGGTGACT
Organism: Thalassophryne amazonica; assembly: GCF_902500255.1. Taxonomy (NCBI): domain Eukaryota; kingdom Metazoa; phylum Chordata; class Actinopteri; order Batrachoidiformes; family Batrachoididae; genus Thalassophryne; species Thalassophryne amazonica. The sequence continues at coordinate 5,331,417 of NC_047116.1, read as the reverse complement.
GTGTTTTGTGGAGCGCGGTTTTAACACAGGTGGTGCAATCATGTCAAGTGTAGTTTTGAGCACTGAGTTTACACTATCCACAAGTCTGTCTACTGACTGGGTATTTGTCAAATGTGAAGCTAAGACATCAGGCAGTCTAGCTTGAAGTTTCAGAAGAAGTTGATTTCAGCATTTTATCCGGATATTCCACTGTTAAAGGAGATTTTTTTAATGAAAGACGCAGCCGACGCGGTGCGGCGGCACAGGAAAAACACCTCCGTGTTGATAACTATTTGTAAAATCCAGGCGGGTTTTAATGGCTTTCAGTGGACTGAGTATATGAGAAATTGTTTAACAGCTGGACATGTTCCAACTTGTCCTTAAGGCTTCCAACAGAGGTGTTTTTCCTGTGGCGGAGCATCGCGGCGGCTGCGAGCCGACGCTGCAATCCGTCCGCACGTCTTTCATTAAAAAAAATCTCCTTTAACAGTGGAATATCCGGATAAAATGCTGAAACTGACTTCTTCTGAAACTTCTCTGTTCTCTCACGATGTCCTGGATCAATAGAGCCTGAAATGTTGAGGTTTTCAGCTTGAAACAGGCTGACGATGGTGCCTGGGAGCGCTGAGCGACGTCTCGCTCTGTGGGAAGTCCTTAAAGCAACAGAATCACCTCAAAATCTCTCATCAGCTGTTAAAATTTTCACTGAAAACCAGCTTAATTTTTCGAACCGTGTCCACTTCGATGTGTCTCACAGGTTTAGAAAAAATTTTGATCAAACAAAGCGCCAGTCTCTCAGCAACTTCTCAGACAAAGGAATTCCGACGAGGGGCTGGACGACTCCTCCCACAAGGAGTGCTCACAGGCGAATGATGTCACCGACAGGCGTGGAAAAACTCACGCATGCGCACGAGGGTTCAAGCATGTCTGACGTAAAAACATATGAATGAAATCCATATAGTTTTTGAAAAAAATAAAAAGGACCTATACTTTATTGACAGACCTCGTATGACTGCAGACTATGTGGGCGCTCACAGATCTGTTGGTTTCATATGAACACTATGTAAATGACAGAAACACAGTACGCACACGACCGGACTGTGTCACAACTCAGTGCAAACACTACAGAGGATCCATCACACACAACAATATAAAATGAAACACACACACCACAGTCACTGGGCAGGATCACGTCATCGAGCTGGGTCGGGCCACAAGACCTCGTCAACATTGCAGGCAATATTGTCCCTCGCCAGCCAACATGGGAAGAATGTCCTGGCATGCCGGATCCAGCCTTGGAACGCCTCCACAGCCGCGTCATCACAGGTCAGGTCCACAGCCCTGAGAAGGAACGCTCTGGTGTAAGGTTGTGGTCATGGACCTTCCACTTCCATGATGAGGAACAACTCCTCTATGCAGTTTAGGAAAGGTGCTGGTTGCTGGTTGACATCAAACCCCTCTCTGATCTGGGTGGTACGATGGAAACTAACATTTTCCCAAATGATAACAGAGATGGGAAGATCTGCAGGCCCAGGATTCTGTTGCTTGTAGTCATGGAGGATGTCTCTTAGCTCTCCCAGGAAGGTGAGGAGACGCTGAGTATTGAATGAGCCGAGGACAGCATGAGAGTGGACAAAACCCTCAGAACTCAAGGCAGCACAAACAGCGATGTTACCCCCAAGATGGCCAGGAACGTAAACAATAGCCCTTTGGCCAATGATGTTACAGCTTCTTCTTCTTCATTTCATGAGGTTGAAGCCAGCCTCATCCAGGATTATGTGCTCATGATGTTTGGCCGTAGAGTCCAACCGGAATATCCTGTGAGAAAATGAAATGTTTCAGGTGTTCAGAAAAACAGTCAATACTCAAATACAGTACTGTACAATAGTAGTGTTGGCTACTGAGCAACCTGCTATGGCCACCCACTGTACTTTGAACTGTGTACATTTCCCCCCTTCTCTCCATCCTTGCTCCCCTCTTCTCCATCCTTGCCCCCCTCCTCTCCGCCCTTGCTCCCTTCCTCTACATCCTTGCCCCTCTCCTCTCCGTCCTTGCTCCCTTCCTCTACATCCTTGCCCCTCTCCTCTCCGTCCTTGCTCCCCTCCTCTACATCCTTGCCCCTCTCCTCTCCGTCCTTGCTCCCCTCCTCTACATCCTTGCCCCCCTCCTCTCCGTCCTTGCTCCCTTCCTCTACGTCCTTGCCCCTCTCCTCTCCGTCCTTGCTCCCTTCCTCTACGTCCTTGCCCCTCTCCTCTCCGTCCTTGCTCCCTTCCTCTACGTCCTTGCCCCCCTACTCTCCGTTCTTGCCCCCTCCTCTCAATCCTTCCTCCCTTCCTCTACATCCAACTAGCACTTTGCATCACATGAGCTTAAATGTGAGAATCTGAGCCGTGTTTATTGCAACTTGTGTTTTAGTGAGACAAAATGTGTTTAGAGTTGTGGGAAAAGGAGGACGGGGTTTTGTGAATTGTGGCTTCATGTGAAATGTGTTTATGTTTTTGGCACGTGGGGGCTGGTTTTATTAAATGTGTTTCGGTGACTGGTCATTTGAGAACTGGGTTTTGTGTTTTAGTAATTGTGAACCTGTCGGATATGACATGAGGTTTGGTCCAGGTTTGGATCTGTTCCACTGACATACTGGTACAGAGGTGATGAAGTGAGAAGAAGAATCTTTCGGTTCAGTCATGGCAGATGTGTGCACTCCAGTGCCACTGCAGTTTGAGTGCAGATTCAACATCTTAGAGCTGTAATTATTTTTCACTTTTGAAGTGTTCAACCTGCAGAGGTCACACATAACACGGGGTCTCGACCCAAAACCGTGTTTTTAATTTCTTTGTGTATAATGAAGCAGGTGACCTTTGCCCTCCCAGGGCAGTGCTCTTTTAATGACAGCTGGGGTTTTTTCCATCACATGACAGCGGCTCTGATCTGGTACCTGTGCGCCTGGAATCCGATGATTGCACTCATCCCGCTTTAGCCGCAGTTAGTGATGCAGCCGAACACGGCAGGCAGCCGGGTGATAAATGGAACGGACGACCTCAGCAAATGAGAAGAAAAAGCAATTTTCCAGGATGACACGCAGAGACATCTTTGATTTAAACGACGTCTTCCATTTTGCTGCTTTCCAATCAGAGGATCAAACACTGATCAGTCACAGCGGCGCCTCAGCCGTCACATGGGGCTGGATGGCGGCGTGCTGCTCGCTATCCCCCTCCGTGCTCACCTGTTGTTGTCTTGTGGTGATATGATTGTGTTTGCTGATTGGCCCTTCAGGATAACGATGATGTATAGCTGTTTTTCAAAGCCGGCATCTAAGCGCCGCAGCTCTCCGGCATTTGTTTAAGGCCTCAGAAATCGCTCCGTGCTTTCAGCGAGTTAACGCTCCTGTAATTATTATTGATTAGAGAACAGCTCGGATTAGATGTGACCACAAAATCCCCAAACAGGCTCACAATCAACATTTTGTGCTCAGTGTTGCACAAAAACCTGTGAAAAGAAATTAAAAAAACTAATTTGCAATCATTCAAACCTACTTACAGGATTATTATCAGAGTAAAGACCCAACCAGCTAACTAGCCATGGCGTGTCAAAGGCTAGCTCTGCTAGCTTGAGGAGCTAGCATGTAGCTGAATTAAAAACGACAAATCAAAACATAATTTATTCTACAAACTTTTGAAGATCAGGTAACAGTAAGATGCTAAAGATCATGATTTTAACAACTAATTTAAGCAGTTGAATATATAACGTAAGATCTATGATGATTAACTCCAAATCAAATCAAATCAATTTTATTTATATAGCGCCAAATCACAACAAACAGTTGCCCCAAGGCGCTTTATATTGTAAGGCAAAAGCCATACAATAATTATGTAAAACCCCAACGGTCAAAACGACCCCCTGTGAGCAAGCACTTGGCAACAGTGGGAAGGAAAAACTCCCTTTTAACAGGAAGAAACCTCCAGCAGAACCAGGCTCAGGGAGGGGCAGTCTTCTGCTGGGACGTGTTGGGGCTGAGGGAGAGAACCAGGAAAAAGACATGCTGTGGAAGACAGCAGAGATCAATCACTAATGATTAAATGCAGAGTGGTGCATACAGAGCAAAAAGAGAAAGAAACACTCAGTGCATAATGGGAACCCCCCAGCAGTCTAAGTCTATAGCAGCATAACTAAGGGATGGTTCAGGGTCACCTGATCCAGCCCTAACTATAAGCTTTAGCAAAAAGGAAAGTTTTAAGCCTAATCTTAAAAGTAGAGAGGGTGTCTGTCTCCCTGATCTGAATTGGGAGCTGGTTCCACAGGAGAGGAGCCTGAAAGCTGAAGGCTCTGCCTCCCATTCTACTCTTACAAACCCTAGGAACTACAAGTAAGCCTGCAGTCTGAGAGCGAAGTGCTCTATTGGGGTGATATGGTACTATGAGGTCCCTAAGATAAGATGGGACCTGATTATTCAAAACCTTATAAGTAAGAAGAAGAATTTTAAATTCTATTCTAGAATTAACAGGAAGCCAATGAAGAGAGGCCAATATGAGTGAGATATGCTCTCTCCTTCTAGTCCCCGTCAGTACTCTAGCTGCAGCATTTTGAATTAACTGAAGGCTTTTCAGGGAACTTTTAGGACAACCTGATAATAATGAATTACAATAGTCCAGACTAGAGGAAATAAATGCATGAATTAGTTTTTCAACATCACTCTGAGACAAGAGCTTTCTAATTTTAGAGATATTGCGCAAATGCAAAAAAGCAGTCCTACATATTTGTTTAATATGCGCATTGAATGACATATCCTGATCAAAAATGACTTCAAGATTTCTCACAGTATTACTAGAGGTCAGGGTAATGCCATCCAGAGTAAGGATCTGGTTAGACACCATGTTTCTAAGATTTGTGGGGCCAAGTACAATAACTTCAGGTTTATCTGAATTTAAAAGCAGGAAATTAGAGGTCATCCATGTCTTTATGTCTGTAAGACATTCCTGCAGTTTAACTAAATGGTGTGTGTCCTCTGGCTTCATAGATAGATAAAGCTGGGTATCATCTGCATAACAATGAAGATTTAAGCAGTGCCGTCTAATAATACTGCCTAAGGGAAGCATGTATAAAGTGAATAAAATTGGTCCTAGCACAGAACCTTGTGGAACTCCATAATTAACCTTAGTCTGTGAAGAAGATTCCCCATTTACATGAACAAATTGTAATCTATTAGATAAATATGATTCAAACCACCGCAGCGCAGTGCCTTTAATACCTATGGCATGCTCTAATCTCTGTAATAAAATTTTATGGTCAACAGTATCAAAAGCAGCACTGAGTTCTAACAGGATAAGCACAGAGATGAGTCCACTGTCTGAGGCCATAAGAAGATCATTTGTAACCTTCACTAATGCTATTTCTGTACTATGATGAATTCTGAAGCCTGACTGAAACTCTTCAAATAGACCATCATCCAAAGTTGTCTTCAATGAGGATGTAAAACTATTGACGAGATACTCTATCTCACTTACAGAGTTTAAGTAGCTACTCTGCACTGTGTTGGTATATGGCATTGGAGAACATAAGAAAGAAGGAATCATATCCTTAAACCTAGTTACAGCGCTTTCCGAAAGACTTCTACTGTAATGAAACTTATTCCCCACTGCTGGGTAGTCCATTAAAGTAAATGTAAATGTTATTAAGAAATGATCAGACAGAAGGGAGTTTTCAGGGAATACTGTTAAGTCTTCAATTTCCATACCATAAGTCAAAACAAGATCTAAGGTATGATTAAAGTGGTGGGTGGACTCATTTACATTTTGAGCAAAGCCAATTGAGTCTAATAATAGATTAAATGCAGTGTTGAGGCTGTCATTCTCAGCATCTGTGTGGATGTTAAAATCGCCCACTATAACTCCACAGCATAATCAACACATTTCCAGCTCCGCCCATGTTTCTAGCCCCGCCCATTCCACTAAATCTGTGTCTTTGTGCGTCTGGATAAAGACGGAGGTGGATCTTCAGTCTGATGTTCTTCTCATTCTACTGTACCTCTTAATACTGTAGCATGATATTCTGAAGAGCCTGAGGTTAACAGCTTAGCTACAAATCAGGGCTACAAGCAGTCGGTGTTTGTCGCTTGATGGGCGTGGCTACCTCGTGGATACTTGCCCTTTTTGTGCCCAATGTTTAATGATGGGGAGGTGATGGTTTAGTGGTTAAACAAAGTGGTTGAGATGAGATGATCCTCAGTTCAAACCCCCATCTGGCTGGAAAGTCACTTAGGGCCCCTGGGCAACGTCCTTAGTCCCCTAGTGAGCGCCTTGCATGGCAGCACCCTGACATTAGTGTGTGTGTATGGATGAATGTGAGGCATTACTGTAAAGCACTTTGAGCTTCTGATATACAGTAGATGGAAAAAGCGCAATAAAAAATGCAGATAAACCCACACACAGTCACTTGGAGCTTTAACCTAACCAGAGTTCGATAGATTTGTTTCAGTCAAATGTGTGCCACGGTGATGTTCCTGTATCGCTAGTTAGCATGCTAACCTTTCAATAAAACCCCGGTTAGACAGGGATGGAGTGCGTTCAGCAGTCCTTGTGCAGTCATGAAATTGCTGAAGGACGTCAAAGAGCCACACAGCTGCCAGGACCTTCCAAAATTTGCTTGGTGTCCACTCACAAACTGCCACGATCACAGTCATCAGCATGAAGGACAAAACTGCATCTAAGTGCCACAGAAGAGTCGCCAAGCCTGGAGGAAGCTCAAATACCACAGAGGCCACACAAAACACCTGACAGAGCCCCCCCCCCATGACCACCCAGTGTCGACACAATGACAGGGTCTGTGTGCCGGGATTTTTATGAATGAAGTTCATTTCATAAAGCGCTAAATGAATTCCTTGTCAACTGATGTTCGCGGAGTTCATAGAGAGTTTTGTGCGCGTTCAAATCTGAACAAACCAGATGCAGAGATTTGTCTTCTACTTCTCCTGCGGCTGATGGTTTATTGAGGGCTTCTTAAAACTCCAGTGTCAATTCAGCACAAAAGGACATGAAACTCGAATGTCTCCCAAGGGATGCGTCATGTCAGACATGTCAGACAAGTATTGTGAGCCCCAATTACTCTTCTGATGACAACCTGCAGCACTAACCAACTAAAAACCTGCCATCATGGAAGACAAAACCAGCTAAATATTAAATGAATTATTTTTCCACCTTTCTGTGTGAACATTCAATTTGGATTTTGTGTGCAGCTGCAGTTTGGTTTTGTTTTTTCACTACTCTCGTGCACCTGACCTGCATGAAACCATGTCATGTGGAATGTTTTAGGTATGTTAAGTTCACAGTGGGTTCACCACAGTTTTGTCCTTTTGTAGCAGAATGAAGGCCCTGGGTCCTGATTGAAAAGATGTTCCCGCTAAATGGTAAATGGAGTGCATTTATATTGCGCTTTTCCATCTGCATCAGATGCTCAAAGCGCTTTACAATAATGCCTCACATTCACCCCGGTGTATAGTGAGCGCCTGCCATACAAGGCACTCACTATACACCGGGAGCAATAGGGGATTTAAGACCTTGCCCAAGGGCCCTTAGTGATTTTCCAGTCAGGCGGGGATTTGAACCCAGGATCTTCTGGTCTCAAGCCCAACACCTTAACCACTAGACCATCACCTCCCCCCTCCCGCTAGCTTGGCTAACGGGGAATTCTCCTTTGGCTTACCTGGTAGAGGAATGGTCTTTAGTGCAAGCCGTCCGGGGTTTGATCCCACCGCCGTCCCAGCCACAAAGGTCCTACTGTCATAAGTGGAGTTGTCAGCAGTATGTGGTAGTCACAGAACATGCTTAAATGCACCTGTGACTTCAGGACGAAGTCAAAAATGGTGGGGAGATATGTAGCAGGATGAAGGTCCTGGGTCCTGATTGAAAAGACGTTGCCGCTAGCTTGGCTAACGGGGGTTTCCCCTTTGGCTGACCTAGTAGAGGACTGGTCTTTAGTGCAAGCAGTCTGGGGTTCGATCCCTCCGCCGTCCCGGCCACAAAGGTCCTACGGTCACTTTTTTTCCATGAATTGTATGATCCAGGGTTTTACTCACAGAGATCAGTGTGGAACTCTGGTCATAAGAGGACAAAGTGAGTTTTCTGAGGAGGAGAACAGCTAAGTGACTTATTTCAGTCCCTGAAATGTTTTTTTTAAAGAGTCTTTATTTTTCATGACTGTCAGTTGTTTTCCAGCCATAGAAAGTCCAGTGAAAGGTGTTAATTATCCAGTGATATCATTTTTGTGTAGATTTAGCTGATCCTACCCACTTGAATGATGGAGAGACACACGTACACACAAGATGGATCCAAAGATTGAAGAAGAGTGCGAAAAATGAAACATTTAATATTTAGCTCATTTTGTCCACCATCTCTCTCTCTCGCTCTCTGAGTGTGCGTGAACAGTGAGGAAATGTGACTTCATCTGTAGCATACTAACTCCACAGGAGACAACAATTCCATCAAACTGCTGCTGAAACGGTAACACAGTAAAGTGTTTTTGTCTGCAGATCATGCAGGTTTTAACACACACCGTGTCCTCACAACTACTGCCGTCCACTGTAACGGGACCCTGACATGTCTTCTAAATCCTCTCAGACGTACAGATGATTTCAGGGTCCCGTGATCCTTTGCGCATTTGGAGTCATTCCTGTCGCACGCTAACATGGCAAATTAAGGACCTTCTGGAACGGGAATATCAATGGCACATAACCTGGGAGTGATTCATCCTGGAATTTAAAAATAAATTTAAAAAATCCATATATTCATTAACTTCCGTTGGAATGACCACATTTCTTGCTGGTTTGCATTTCTTTTCCTCGTGCGTGACAAGTCGACCTGAACCCACTCAGGGGATGATGGGACGCTGAAAGACTTGGTTATCTGGTTACAAAAAACAGGATTTTTTTTTATGTCTTTATTTCTTACTAACCTTTACAAAATTTAAGATAAAAATAAGGGCAAAGAGATTTATACAAAATTACAGCTGTCTGGGAGCATATGCTGCCATTTTAGATTTTCTTTTTTAAGCAACCAACCACTGTACGTCACATTGCCATCACGTTGTGTTTACTTGGATTAGCAGTTGCTGTGTAGCATTGTTCCGTATTTGCATAAAATATACTTGTCATCTATTCTCGCCCTACGTTGCTGGTGCCATAGCGACCATTTGTCTCTTGTTGATGTAAAACACCCACTTTGATTGAAGATGAATGACATACCTCCTTCAACATGAAAGAAAAAAACACATTTTCAGCTGCTGTCAAAAGCACAATAACCATATCTCCATGTTGGCCAATCAGAAGCCTGGAACAGCTGATCCTTGTCTGCACTTAAACACTGACTTTCTGAAAGTCTTCACCCTCTACTGATCTAAAAGGAAGTTTGGATGTGGACAAAATGCCAAAAAGCACCGGTTTCCAAAATCCCAGTGTTGACCGGAGTCCAATTAGTCTGGAGCCTGAAGTGACTTTGTGTTGTTAATGCTGAAAAAACAAAAGTTAACAAATATAAAACGTCCCTTTTCATACTTCTTGAGGAGGATCGACAGCCGCGTCTCGGGGCTAATATCTACCAAACGGGAATGACGGAGACGCCAGCTTTATGCCCCAATTACCTGCAAACAGCCTGTTTGTGCCGACTGTCGCTCATCAATCATTTACAAATTGACAGTTTGAGGCTCAAAGGACCAACGGTGCATTTTTACTGCACTTTCACTATTTATATCCTCTTTCTTTTTAAGTATGTTGTAAGTGACCCCAAGAAAAAAACCTTCTCCATCACTTCACCCCCCCCCCCCCACCCCCCCACCCCCCAAAAAAAAACCTGTCAAATCAAATGTAAATATGTACGGGGTCTGTTAGAAAAGTATCCGACCTTTGTATTTTTTTTCAAAACCTGATGGATTTGAATCACGTGTGCTTGCATGAGCAAACCTTGAACCTTCGTGCGCATGCATGAATTCTTTCACGCCTGTTGAGTGTGTCATTTCCTGGTAAGCAGCCTTTGTGTGAGGTGTGTGTCATGCGTTCGGCGTTTTTTTCAAAAAGACAGAACAACTGGAGCAGCGCGACTGCATCAAATTTTGCCAGAAACTGGGCGACAGCCAGGTGGAAACCATTCAGATTATTCAGACGGCTTTCGGTGACGATCCTATGGGCATCACACAGAATAAGGAGCAGTACAACCGGTTTAAAGACGTCCGCACAATGGTGGAGAGCGAGCCACGATCCAGGCTGCCATCAACATGTTGAAATGACCAGATCATTCCAAAGTGAACGCTGTGGTGATGGGGGACCGTCGTGTGACTGTCCGAGACATTGCGGAAGAGGTGGACATCAGCACTTTCTCGGCACATTCCACTGAGACAGAAGATTTTGCCATGAAAAGAGTTGCAGCGAAATTCATGCCGATGGCTTCGGCACGAAGCTGCTAATGGAGCATAAGCGCCAATTCTCACAGGACATGCTGGACTCCGAAAAATGATGCCCACCTCTTCCACCATTCGGGAGATTCAGACGGCTTTCGATGGCTTTTCAGTTGTGTGACTATCCGAGAAATTGTGGAAGAGGTGGGCATGTCACAACATGTCCTGTGAGACTTCAACACGAAGGCGCTTTTGCTCCGTCAGCTTCGTGCCAAAGCCATCGGCAGGAATTGCGCTGCAACTCTTTTCATGGCCAAATCTTCTGTCACAGTGGAATGTGCCAAAACAGTGCTGATGTCCACCTCTTCCGCAATTTCTCAGATAGTCACACGACGGTCCCACATCACCACAGCATTCACTTTGGAATGATCTGGTCATTTCAGCGTGTTGATGCCGACCGGAGCGTGGCTCGCTCTCCACCGTTGTGCGGACGTCTTTAAACTGGTTGTACCGCTTCTTAATCTGTGTGATGCCCATAGGATCGTCACCGAAAGCCATCTGAATAATCTGAATGGTTTCCACCTGGCTGTCACCCAGTTTCTGGCAAAATTTGATGCAGTCGCGCTGCTCCAGTTGTTCCGCCATTTTCCTTGGAATGAAAAAACGCCAAGCGCACGGCACACACCTCACACAAAGGCTGCTTACCAGGAAATGATGCAATCGACAGGCGTGAAAAAATTTACGCATGTGCACGAAGGTTCAAGGTTGGCTCATGCAAGCACATGTGATTCAAATCCATCAGGTTTTTGAAAAAATAAAAAGGTCGGATACTTTTCTAACAGACCTCGTATGATGTCTGTCAAAAGCAGGAGAGTCTCATAAACTTAATTTAAATGACAAAAAGTGACAGTAAACAGGTTTTATTGTTTTAGAACAAATCAAAATTAAAACAACCATCTTTTGCTATACAGTCAATTTAAAAATTACACCAGTTACTCTCAACATGATTACCACATCTGCAACATGATCAGCAACAACAACAGCAACTGTTGTGGTTACAGGTGATGGATTCAAACACTAAAGAGCAACTCAACTTTATTTATAGCCAAATTCAGCCAAAACTGAAACAAAGTGCTGTACTTAAAGGTCATAAAAACAGAATGTGAGTCAACTGTTCTGATCAGTACACAAGGGTTCTTGTAGTTCTCTGTGATTATGCTTGACAGACGCTCTCTTTTGGATTCCCTAACAATGTTTTGAGCAGCAGTCCTTTAAAATTTGAAGTGAAACCTGCAGCTTGTCCTTCTTCCACCTACGTTCGGCTCTGTGACATTCCCGTCTAGCTGTGTTGTATGGCTGGGGGGCCTGGCTGCCTTTTTGTTTCTGTCTTTTGTTTTTCCTTCCAGGTGGCTTGCATTTGGGACTGAGTGGCTGTGTTGCTGAGGTTATCAGGACCTCACCCTGATCACCTGCGGCTCGTCAGGACTCACAGCTGAGGTGCATCTATATGGATTGGAACATGGTGGCATTTAAGACTGGAGTATACAGTGTGTATTTGCCAGAGACTCGACCTTGTGACCAGACGGGTGAGATCGTCGTCTCAGGAGCCATCTCATCATCAGTGGATGCAGAGAACGTCCAGGGTTTGATGCACGGTCTGTGAAAGAGGAGGGGGTGAGGTCTCATGCTCGTCAGCACACTTCCTGAGGTACGTTAGATTTTGTGACTAACATTTATACAGTCAGTAAATGTGGTGTCCCTCACACCTTTTTATATTGAGCTGTATGTTAGTCATGTATCGGCTTCCACTGCAGTGGAGTTTTGTGAACTGGATGTTCCATGCCTGCAGGTTGGGAAGCTGATTAGTAGCCAGGAAGTGTTTGCTGTTTGTACACCTTTAAGTGTTCTCTCTGTGTGTAGAGTGTGGACTCACATAATGGTTCCTTCTTTCACAGACTCGGTTTGTTGCGGCCACCTGGGGGGTGTCGGCGGGGTCCTTGGGTCCGAACAGCTTCTGGCTCCGGACCGTTAGCGCTGCTGGGAGCGCACCACGCCAGACCGCACTTTCTTTTGTTATTTTTTGTATCACTGTTATGTATTAAATTCAGTTAGCCTTTGTACCGTGCTCTGCTTATTTCATACTGGGTCCTTCAAACGCTGGTCGGTTCTCCGAGCTGCGTCCGACACATAACATAGCTGCACGGGTTCTATCATTGAAGCAGGGTTCAGGCCGAGCCTTAGACCGCCTGGGTTTTAGAGGAGCCGCAGAGTCGAATACAGCAAGAACCAGAACAGGTTGTGAGCAAAAAAGCTTTATTTACAGTAATAAATAACTGGGGTGCTGAGCTGGAGGAAGCCTGCTGAGATGAGACCGGGCACAGGGACAGACTTGGAGTCTGAAAACGAGCTGGAGTATATGGAGCTGGAACCGGGGCCAGGTGGGACACAGGGAGCTGAGGACGAGGGACTAGGAGGATGGAGGAGAACAGAGGTGAGTGATTGCACTCGTAAAACTGGAAACAGTTCACTGTAGGCTTTAAGCAGGAATGTTCACAGTTCATGAATTGTCATGAGAGGTCAGCTGCTGCGCGTCTTGTGATGCAGTTCCAATTAAGCTGGAGCTGACTTTAGAAATGACTCGGAAGGTTCTTAGTGGTTCTGCATCAGAGCTCATACAGTTCTTGGAAAACAATTCTTGGAATTAGTTCCTGGAAACATTGAGCTTATTTTATGGCCGCAATGCAGATGCCGTGCACATGCAACATGTGCGCGATGCATTCATAATACACCCATAATACTGCCGTGATAATCACAATGTGTCGGATCCGTTTCCTCATTACATGCATTATATAACAGTGATTGTTCATCATATATTCACTATATATTATTAATATATCCGTAATTCATACTGGGACATTTGTCATTTTTGGCCATTTTTGTTGCGGACGACAACGAACGCCATAATTTGTGTACTCAATTCATGCCCAATTAATGTTCTCCCCAGTGGGACAGGGCCCTTAGCTGAATGTGGCAAAGCTATGTGCTCTGAGGCTGAGAGCAGATGAGTTCCAAAGTTACGTCATGCAGAAGGTGGCGTGGGATGCCAGAAGCATGCAGCGTGAAAGCCACACAGAAAAGTGTGTGGAAACACCAAAAGATCAACAAGCTCTAATACAGGACCTAGAGGTGGCCATGTTACCTTGAGATGAACTGCAGGAAGCTCAGATGTCAGAGCACATGGAAGCATCAGCATAGACGGGGTCATGGATTTCTCATGGAAGGCTCACGGAGCATCATGGAAAGTCACAGAGAGTCACGGAAGACTCTCACGGGTCAGGGTCACCGACACTCTGGCAAAGACTGAGCTCAGAGACGGGGTTTAAGTAGTCGGTTCCTGATCAGGAGCTCATGTGCATCAGCTGCGAGGAGAAGATGAGCTGCAGGTGTTCCTCAGCTCTGCAGCGCTCCACCTGGAGGGAAAACAGACAAACTACACACAAGAGGTTAAAAGGGCAAGGACAAAGGCAGCGCAGCAACACCAACACCTACAACAGCAACAACAATAGCAGCAACACCAGCAACAGCAACAACAACTCCAGCAACAGCAACAACAACTCCAGCAACAACACCTGCGACAGCATCAACAGCAACAATAGCAGCAGTAACAACTGCCTTCAAGAAGCTTATTATTTCCTTTTGACTCTGTATTATTTCAGATGTTAGTGTCTAAATATTTATGGACCCAAAATTCGTGGAATATTTCTGTACATTTTTTTTTTTTATGTAGCCACACGTGAACTCACTGAGAACTGCGCGAATCTGTATTTATCACTAACATGTAGCTGCTTGTGTTGCCCCCCGTTAACGTGTCGGTTATTTTCCTGGTGAAATCATTTTGTTTGGTAAAATATCTTTGTTTTCCAGATTTGAATGTTTTTATTTGTAAAATGAGCAGAGGGGATTATGGGTAAAGGCAGCATGTTTGTGCTCAATCAAAATGTGATGCATGTAAATAACTGAATAGAGTTGATATCATCAACAGAAGTTTGTGGATAAAATCAGCCACATTAATTAAGGTGAGCTTTTTGTTGTTTTTAAGAGAAGTTCAGATTTTTCTTGCTGTTTTTGTTGATTATGTGGAATCGTGTTTGTCTGTAAACATACACAGAAAAGCTCAGCTCGTATAATCTGCACTCTAATGTTTAACTTAATAAACATCCTGTGTTTAACTGAAGTATTAAACCGTGTGTTGGGGTCACTGTTGGGGTCACAGACGGCGCCTCGGCTCTTCACCTCGGAGGTGTTTCTGCTGAGTTCCTCATCAAGTTGGGGATCAGGGTTTGGAGCTCCCTGCACGCGTGGGAAGCTTGTAGCTGTTCTGGTTTCTTTGTGTTTGTCCTCAGGAGGAAGCAGATGAGTTCAGCTCGCTGGTCATCAGCCTCTCCTGGGCAGCACTCAGCTGGAGTGTCCTCCTGCAGTGCTGCAGTGCTGCACCGTGAGTCACGTCCCAGCTCATCTCGGAGTGTGATGGGAGGCGTGTGGCTGCTGTTTATTTTCTTTCAGTCAGCAGTGATTTTAAAGTCCGCTGAGAGGTTAAATCCACAGTGATGGTTCACTGCTGCCATCCGCTGCCAACAGTCAGCAGAGGTCAACACCACAACAACCACCACCAGTCAGCTGTTACCGATCTGCACCTGAACGCATCGTACAGGCACTCACACCGGAAAAACAACCTCCAGCACTCAGTTTGTGTCTAATTACACTTCATTTTCTTTTGTGGGTTTTACAGTTCGTTAGCTCTCACGCTGCTGATGTGCAAATGTTAGCTGTAAGGCCTGGGTGGGGCTTCAAGAATTATGATGTAATGAGTTTGAGACATTGGTCAAGGGTCATCTCCGGGCTCTATCCAATCACCATGGTTCTTATCAGTGAAGCACCTTCATGCTGGAACCTGTTTGGGTAAATCGTCCATATAGTCATAGTCATGGTCCATTTGACAAAAAGTCATTCCAGCAGTACTCAGACATCCAGTCATCACTTTGGGCCACTGGTTATAGTCCTGGTTTGAAAAACATAGAGTAAAACCAGATGCACCAGGACACCGAAGACTTGAACCAACATTCAGTCAGCGTATCCACTGATCACAGCATCATCTGCTAAGATCAGTAAACCTGTTCTCACAGACAAACCTGTATGCACTCGGGATGATGTCAAGCAACATATCTGAAATCCAGCAAATCCTCAGGATGTCCCACAGAACAGCTCGGTCATTTGATTCGAACACTTTATGAACATCAAAAAGGCCACAATGAACCCTGAAGGTCTTCAAGTTTTCTTTCACTATCGACACTCGTATGGAACACAATAATCTAATTATTGACTTTATTCTAAATAAAACTATATTTCTATTTCTGTCAGCAGGACAATGACCCAAAGCACAAAGCGACGATATTAAAGGAGTGGCTTCAGGACAACTCTGTGAATGTTATTGAGTGGCCCAGCCAGAGCCCAGACCTAAATGTGATTGAACATCTCTGGGCAGAACTGCCCAAAGATAGGTGCACCAAGCTTGTAGCACCATATTCAATAAAACTTGAGGCTCCAATTGCTGCCAAAAGTGCATCAACAAAATATTGACCAAAGGGTGTGAATACTGATGTACATGTAATTTCTTAGGTTTTTTTTTTTGTTTTTTTTTTTTTTTAGTATTTTTAAAACATTTTTGAAAATTTCATGCTGTCATTATGGGGTGTTGTGAGTAGAATTTTGAGGAAAATTTTATTTTACTCCATTTTGGAATAAGGCTGTAACATAACAAAATGTGGAAAAAGTGAAGTGCTGTGAATACTTTCCTGATGCACCGTACATCCTGAGTTACGATTCAGTCTTTTTTGGAGAGAGGGTTGTTCCTCGTATGGGTCCTATTTTGGAAACCAGAACCTTTTGGACTTTATCATCTGGATGTTCTCTGCACTGGGGTCACACTTTTGAACTTGCCATTAAAACTCAGCGATGTCAGGTTACACACAAGACCATCAGGCTGCACTTTAATGCACAGCTGTGCTTCATCTGCATAGCAGGTGATAATTCAACTATTTTTGTCTTATGATCTCATGAACATCTTAAAAAGATCACATCTGATCTCAAAACTCTTCACAACTTGTAAAGAATAAAAAATGACAGTGTGAAGCCGGTCGTTTATCACGTCCTCAGAGCTGCTAGTTCTACACAGGAGCTTTCAGTGCAAGGTCGCCTTTTAAATGACTCAGTGATTTTGCTTTGGGAATGCTTTATGATCCAAGGCCACATGGATGCCTTAGAGGCATTTACATTCATATTCATATGGTAGTAATAGATATTCAATCTATTTTCTGTCATCTCCAGAGCTGAAAGCAATTCAGAGTGCAGATGGACTCAGTCTGAGGTATGTGGCATGAAAAAGAATAAATTCTACTTTACACAAACCAAAGGGAATGAGACATTTGATAGATTCTCCTCATCAACATACTCAATAAATATCCTCTGGTTCCATCAGGTTTGGAAAGAGAACATTCCCGATTTCAAAATTGTTACATTGTTTTCAGTTAAGTGCAATCAAACTTTCTGAGTTAAACTTCTGTCGAATTCACGATGAAGCCAAAGCCAAAGCAGCATCACGCAGTCTTACAAAATTCTATTTTACTGGGGGCGGAAAAAGGAAATCTGTTCCCAGATGACCTGAATAATCCGATATTAAATGATCCATCGTATATCTGGGTTCTCTGCCTTTGAGATCCAGAGAAGCCTGCAGCTTCTGCAGTCACGAGGTCACTAGACAGAGGTGTTTGGGGATGTTGATATCTTAGACGGAGGAGGAAGGTCCAAGTCGCCTTGCCAATTTTGGATACCTGATCAAATTCCTGAAACTCAGTAAGGCCAAAAAAAAAGTAGCATTGTAGAACATCGTGAGAAATCAGAAAAGTGTTCAACATGTTTAAAAAAATTCTGATGTTGAGATAAATCTGAATACAGTGAATAACAGGAAGCAGAGTTGTAGTCTTACACACCTCTCTGCAGCTTCTCTCCCCCTGCCATCCCCTCATTACCCCATCCCCGTAGAGACGGTGCCTGCTCCCAGACCACCAACAACCAGTAAAAATCTGTTTAAGCATAAAAATTCAAAAAGAAAAAATAATATAGCACCTTCAACTGCACCACAGACTAAAACAGTTAAATGTGGTCTATTAAACATTAGATCTCTCTCTTCTAAGTCCCTGTTACTAAATGATATAATAATGGATCAACATATTGATTTATTCTGCCTTACAGAAACCTGGTTACAGCAGGATGAATATGTTAGTTTAAATGAGTCAACACCCCCGAGTCACACTAACTGTCAGAATGCTCGTAGCACGGGCCGAGGCGGAGGATTAGCAGCAATCTTCCATTCCAGCTTATTAATTAATCAAAAACCCAGACAGAGCTTTAATTCATTTGAAAGCTTGACTCTTAGTCTTGTCCATCCAAATTGGAAGTCCCAAAAAACAGTTTTATTTGTTGTTATCTATCGTCCTCCTGGTTGTTACTGTGAGTTTCTCTGTGAATTTTCAGACCTTTTGTCTGACTTAGTGCTTAGCTCAGATAAGATAATTATAGTGGGCGATTTTAACATCCACACAGATGTTGAGAATGACAGCCTCAACACTGCATTTAATCTATTATTAGACTCAATTGGCTTTGCTCAAAATGTAAATGAGTCCACCCACCACTTTAATCATATCTTAGATCTTGTTCTGACTTATGGTATGGAAATTGAAGACTTAACAATATTCCCTGAAAACTCCCTTCTCTCTGATCATTTCTTAATAACATTTACATTTACTCTGATGGACTACCCAGCAGTGTGGAATAAGTTTCATTACACTAGAAGTCTTTCAGAAAGCGCTGTAACTAGGTTTAAGGATATGATTCCTTCTTTATGTTCTCTAATGCCATATACCAACACAGGGCAGAGTAGCTACCTAAACTCTGTAAGTGAGATAGAGCATCTCGTCAATAGTTTTACATCCTCATTGAAGACAACTTTGGATGCTGTAGCTCCTCTGAAAAAGAGAGCTTTAAATCAGAAGTGCCTGACTCCGTGGTATAACTCACAAACTCGCAGCTTAAAGCAGATAACCCGTAAGTTGGAGAGGAAATGGCATCTCACTAATTTAGAAGATCTTCACTTAGCCTGGAAAAAGAGTCTGTTGCTCTATAAAAAAGCCCTCCATAAAGCTAGGACATCTTACTACTCATCACTAATTGAAGAAAATAAGAACAACCCCAGGTTTCCTTTCAGCACTGTAGCCAGGCTGACAAAGAGTCAGAGCTCTATTGAGCCGAGTATTCCTTTAACTTTAACTAGTAATGACTTTATGACTTTCTTTGCTAATAAAATTTTAACTATTAGAGAAAAAATTACTCATAACCATCCCAAAGACGTATCGTTATCTTTGGCTGCTTTCAGTGATGCCGGTATTTGGTTAGACTCTTTCTCTCCGATTGTTCTGTCTGAGTTATTTTCATTAGTTACTTCATCCAAACCATCAACATGTCTATTAGACCCCATTCCTACCAGGCTGCTCAAGGAAGCCCTACCATTAATTAATGCTTCGATCTTAAATATGATCAATCTATCTTTATTAGTTGGCTATGTACCACAGGCTTTTAAGGTGGCAGTAATTAAACCATTACTTAAAAAGCCACCACTTGACCCAGCTATCTTAGCTAATTATAGGCCAATCTCCAACCTTCCTTTTCTCTCAAAAATTCTTGAAAGGGTAGTTGTAAAACAGCTAACTGTTCATCTGCAGAGGAATGGTCTATTTGAAGAGTTTCAGTCAGGTTTTAGAATTCATCATAGTACAGAAACAGCATTAGTGAAGGTTACAAATGATCTTCTTATGGCCTCAGACAGTGGACTCATCTCTGTGCTTGTTCTGTTAGACCTCAGTGCTGCTTTTGATACTGTTGACCATAAAATTTTATTACAGAGATTAGAGCATGCCATAGCGCTGCGGTGGTTTGAATCATATTTATCTAATAGACTACAATTTGTTCATGTAAATGGGGAATCTTCTTCACAGACTAAGGTTAATTATGGAGTTCCACAAGGTTCTGTGCTAGGACCAATTTTATTCACTTTATACATGTTTTCCTTAGGCAGTATTATTAGACGGCATTGCTTAAATTTTCATTGTTACGCAGATGATACCCAGCTTTATCTATCCATGAAGCCAGAGGACACACACCAATTAGCTAAACTGCAGGATTGTCTTACAGACATAAAGACATGGATGACCTCTAATTTCCTGCTTTTAAACTCAGGTAAAACTGAAGTTATTGTACTTGGCCCCACAAATCTTAGAAACATGGTGTCTAACCAGATCCTTACTCTGGATGGCATTACCCTGACCTCTAGTAATACTGTGAGAAATCTTGGAGTCATTTTTGATCAGGATATGTCATTCAATGCGCATATTAAACAAATATGTAGGACTGCTTTTTTGCATTTACGCAATATCTCTAAAATTAGAAAGGTCTTGTCTCAGAGTGATGCTGAAAAACTAATTCATGCATTTATTTCCTCTAGGCTGGACTATTGTAATTCATTATTATCAGGTTGTCCTAAAAGTTCCCTGAAAAGCCTTCAGTTAATTCAAAATGCTGCAGCTAGAGTACTGACGGGGACTAGAAGGAGAGAGCATATCTCACCCATATTGGCCTCTCTTCATTGGCTTCCTGTTAATTCTAGAATAGAATTTAAAATTCTTCTTCTTACTTATAAGGTTTTGAATAATCAGGTCCCATCTTATCTTAGGGACCTCATAGTACCATATCACCCCAATAGAGCGCTTCGCTCTCAGACTGCAGGCTTACTTGTAGTTCCTAGGGTTTGTAAGAGTAGAATGGGAGGCAGAGCCTTCAGCTTTCAGGCTCCTCTCCTGTGGAACCAGCTCCCAATTCGGATTAGGGAGACAGACACCCTCTCTACTTTTAAGATTAGGCTTAAAACTTTCCTTTTTGCTAAAGCTTATAGTTAGGGCTGGATCAGGTGACCCTGAACCATCCCTTAGTTATGCTGCTATAGACTTAGACTGCTGGGGGGTTCCCATGATGCACTGAGTGTTTCTTTCTCTTTTTGCTCTGTATGCACCACTCTGCATTTAATCATTAGTGATTGATCTCTGCTCCCCTCCACAGCATGTCTTTTTCCTGGTTCTCTCCGTCAGCCCCAACCAGTCCCACCAGAAGACTGCCTCTCCCTGAGCCTGGTTCTGCTGGAGGTTTCTTCCTGTTAAAAGGGAGTTTTTCCTTCCCACTGTTTGCTTGCTCACAGGGGGTCGTTTTGACCGTTGGGGTTTTTCCGTAATTATTGTATGGCCTTGCCTTACAATATAAAGCGCCTTGGGGCAACTGTTTGTTGTGATTTGGCGCTATATAAATAAAATTGATTTGATTTGATTTGAAGAGTAAAATAGGAAAGTAGAAAAGAGTAGAGTAGAGCCACTTAGGTGCCTAGTTTTGAGAACCAGGGATGGTGAATGGCTTTATATCTACTTGTAATAAAATGCTAGTAAAATTCATATATATATGTTGTTGTCATTAAAAGACTAGCAGTAATATTACAGAGCAGCAAGGTAAATGACCACAATGGCAAGGCATACTTCTGATTTATATTTTAATACATAAGGGTTTTTTTATCTGAGCTTTTAATCAGCCTGGATACAACTTACAAGGTTTCATTTATAAAAATCCATCGAGAATTATGATGACAGGAAAAAAAACAAACAGTAAATTCCCCAAATTCCCACACTTTACATAAAACATATCATTAGAAAGAGCAATTAAAGGGCTTTAAAACAAGCCTACTTTTATTAAAATCTGTTAACAAATAGCAACAATAGAGAGAGAAAAGCAGCTGTTTCTTTTTCCCCACATTTCTGCATTTTACATAAAAGTACACATGCATAGGTTCATTGGAAAGAGCTTTGAAATGGCTTTAAAACAAGCCTACATTTATTAAAATCCATTAAGAAATAGTGACACTAGTGCAAAAAAAGCAGTCAGTTTATTATTGATGATATGCACATTTCCACTCTTATGTGGCGCCTTCCTGTCCTGAGCGACGCTAATAGATTGAGGCGCACACATCCATTCCAGTCTCTATTTCTATGGGTGCACCTATCTTTTGGCAGTTTGGTCCATTCCTCTTTGCAGCACCTCTCAAGCTCCATCAGGTTGGATGGGGAGCGTCGGTGCACAGACATTTTCAGATCTCTCCAGAGATGTTCAGTCAGATTCAGGTCTGGGCTCTGGCTGGGCCACTCAAGGACATTCACAGAGTTGTCCTGAAGCCACTCCTTTGATATCTTGGCTGTGTGTTTAGGGTCATTGTCCTGCAGAAAGATGAACCGTCACCCCAGTCTGAGGTCCAGAGCGCTCTGGAGCAGGTTTTCATCCTGGATGTCTCTGTACGCTGCTGCATTCATCTTTCCCTTAATCCTGACTCGTCTCCCAGTTCCTGCTGCTGAAAAACATCCCCACAGCATGATGCTGCCACCACCATGCTTCGCTGTAGGGATGGTGCCTGGTTTCCTCCAAACATGACGCCAAAGATTTCAATCTTTGTCTCATCAGACCAGAGAATTTTGTTTCTCCTGGTCTGAAAGTCCTTCAGGTGCCTTTTGTCAAACTCCAGGTGGGCTGCCATGTGTCTTTTACTAAGGAGTGGCTTCTGTCTGGTCACTCTACCATACAGGCCTGATTGGTGGATTGCTGCAGAGATGGTTGCCCTTTGGAAGGTTCTCCTCTCTCCACAGAGGAATGCTGGAGCTCTGACAGAGTGACCATCAGGTTCTTGTTCACCTCCCTGACTAAGGTCCTTCTCCCCTGATTGCTCAGTTTAAACGGGCGGCCAGCTCTAGGAGTCCTGGTAAATCTGAACTTTTTCCATTTACAGATGATGGAGGCCACTGTGCTCAGTGGGACCTTCAAAGCAGCAGTTTTTGTTTCCTTCCCCAGATTTGTGCCTCCAGACAATCCTGTCTCTGAGGTCTACAGACAATTCCCTTGACTTCATACTTGGTTTGTGTTCTGTCAACTGTGGGACCTTATATGTAGACAGGTGTGTGTCTTTCCAAATCATGTCCAATCAACCGAATTTACCACAGGTGGAATCGAATTAAACTGGAAAGAACATCTCAAGGATGATCAGTGGAAACAGGAGGCACCCAAGCTCAATTTTGAGCTTCATGGCAAAGACTGTGAATACTTATGTACATGTGATTTCTTAGTTTATATATATATATATATATATATATATATGGCTGAGGCCATTGTTTTTTGATGGACTGATTTCACATCACAACATTGACAGCCTTTAATTTTATTTATAAGCATTCTGATGTTGTTTGCTGAGAGCTAATTAGATGAAGAATGTTGAAACTAAAGATAGATCTGCTATTTTCACAAAGTCATTGATTTTTTTTTTTTTCTGATAAGAATGCTGTGAAGGCAGCGGATTAATGATTAATCTGTCCATCAGTGCAGTCTCGTCCCATGTTTTGATGACATTTATCAAAGCTCAGTAACTTCAATGTCTTTTATCTGACATTCGTTGGCGTCTGATCGCACCTGTTGAGAACGACGTCTCAGCTTTCACCCAAACCGTTCTTAAAAGCGACAGCATTGTTATTTGTAATCACCACCCTCCCAGCACGCTCAGGACTGTAATCTCTCACATTTCTCAGCAAACAAGACAAAATAAAGGTGCGACATGAGCAAGAACAGTGAAGCACTTCTGTGTTTTTCAGCAGCAAGCTGTTGGTTTGATAATGAGATTCTGAAGGCGCCGGCATTGTTTTCTTTGTCAGCCTCAGCAAGATCTGTTTTTTAGTATAATCTGCAGAGTGTGACCCACAGCAGAGCAACAGGGACACACAAAACCCACAGAAACCCGGGTCAGGAACAAACTCGTGTTTTTACAACAACAAACACTCATCATGTTGATTTTGAAACGTGAGGTTTAAAATCAAGAACAAAACTCTTTTTGTTTTTTTAGCTGTTGCTGTTCGTTTGGGGTCCCCACAGAGGACCACCCATCATATCTCCCCCAATCCTGATCGAGTACCAAAGTCCAGTTTTTATAATCAGCAAATTCATTTAGCACAAGAGTTACAGCAGAGTCCAGACCAAGAAGAACCAGTGGGGGACTGGAACCAAGAACTGCTTCCTGTGAGGCACTGATAATATAATTTGTGATGTATTAGGTAATATAGGAGTGTTGGCCAAGTGGTTAGTGTGCTTATTTTCCAGTATAGAGGGTTCCCGGTTCAAACCCGACCCCGCCTATTGTTTATATAATGTGGAGTTGTGCTTTGGAAGAGCATCCAGCATAAAACTTGTGCCAATTCAACATGCAAATCTGCTTTGGATCTGCTGTGGCGACTCCAACTGAAAAAACAAGCGAGAAGCCAAAGGGACGTATTTGATAAAGTAGTAGGTAATATGTGCTGCAACATGTAATATGTAATGCAATATATAGTGTAATGTGTACTGTAACATGCAGTTTGCTATGTGATATGTACTATGCAACATGTTGATTAAAATGTAATATGTAATACAATTCAGTTAAAAAATTTATCAACAAATCACAATGTAAGTTGTCCCATGGACCTTCACAAGGGTTCGGTCTAACCTTACCAACCCCCCTTGAGCAAGCACACAACTGCAGTAAGAAACCTCAGGCAGACCAGACTCAGAGGGGACCAACAGCTTAGGCCAAACTAATAGTAACAGGTTAACAAAAGACAAACAAGATGGGTTAAAACATGCAAACAAAAATAAACGTCCCCATAGAAAGCTTCTGCCATAAAGTCCAGAGGGCAGTGTGACCCACAGTTCATCATGAATGGAAATTAACATGGAGTTATGTTTGGAACAAATACTTTTACCCAAGTGTATCCTCAATGTTCAAATACTTGTGGTCCTTCCTTCCTTCCTTCCTTCCTTCCTTCCTTCCTTCCTTCCTTCCTTCCTTCCTTCCTTCCTTCCTTCCTTCCTAACAATATCCAAATACCAAGCAAACATTAGAATGATGGCATTTTTATATGACTTTTCCATCCATTTCCATTCCATTTGACTCCTAGTGTTAAGTAGATGAAAGTATTGATCAGTCAAGATCAAAGTTTCATGAGGAGGGCTAAAGTTGCCTTTAAGCTTTAGAGCCCTAAAGGTGTCCTCCTGTGTCCTGGTCAACTTTTCATCATATATCTATTCAGAGATCATATCTTTACACAGTGGTCTTGACAAAAATACGTGTCACATTCAGAAAGTTAAGACTGTTCTGAATATTTTTATACTGAACACATGGGCATTATGTTAAAAGAGAGTTCATAAACAGGTGAATTTCTTAAGTTATGGAAAAATCAAGAAAATCCCCTTTGTCTCTGATGCTCTTGGTCGCTTTAATCAAAGAACCGTACTGCAAAGAAATCACAAATGTCTCTGAGCAGGCACAGTGCCAGTTCTTACATATGGAGAGACCCTTAAAAATATCTATAATCTGGGTCAGGATATGGATCCAGCTGATGGGGACATGGACAGTCCAACACCGTACCTCATTTTAAATGTTTAATTTCAGTCAGGTTCATAGTTTATGAGGTGTACCTGCAGACATGCCCCCAGTTGTGACCTCTGACCTGCAGGGAGCAGCGTGCACGTGTTCTAGTTTACGTTACAATCCTGCAGACGAACACAGATCCTGAAGGAGAGAATTTTCAGCTGAAGAGCTCATCAACATCTGTTGCTGAATCTGGACCCACTTGAGTTTGCTGTCAAGTTGGAGTCTGGGTCACGGTCACGTCGCTGCTGGGAGCGGGGGGATCAGGAACGTGAGAGTGTCATCATTGTTCGTGTGCACAGAAAAGCTGTTTCACCCTGCTGTTGCACAACAGAGTCAAAACAATGGCAGCTGCTCATGAATCATTCATGTCCGTCCCACTTTGGAGCAGGAGGACGCCGCTGATGGGCTTCAGGGGGGAACCTCGAACCACCGAGAATCTTCTGGCGCCGTGGTCGTCTGACCTCCACATATGCTAATCTAATGTCAGGAAGTTTGATTTGTCAAGGTGGAAGTTTTATTTTCTTCATGTAGAAAAGACCTCACAATGGCATTAACACATTTAATTATTATTATTTTGACATATATAACAGATGTTACATATTCTTAAACTAGATGTTTCAAAGATTGATTATTTCAAGCTTTTGCTACATCTATTATTTAATTTTTAACTCATTTATTTATTTTTACTTTTTGACCTTTTGAAAAGTCAAACTTAACCTTTGGCCATAAAGTCAAATTCAACCTTTTGGCCATTAAGTTCACTTTGTTGCTTCTTTCTATTTTTGGCAGATGTGGCCTGAATCTCAAACTTTATAATTCATCAATTCATGCTTTTTGTTTATGTTCAGAAACTAACAACAAAAGGGTTTTTGTGGCATGTTGCTTGAAGTTTTATTGTTTGGTTGTGAGAACTTGATTGCTGGCAGTTTAATACATTTTACAAATCAAGCTCAAGTGTTTAATTTTGACACATGCTGTTTGTGTGGCCCCAAAACAACTGACACAAATATTGACTCTTCCCAAATTTTTGATATTTTAGCAATTTATCAAACTTTTTGGTTTGAGTTTTGTCTAAATTCTCTTTTTTTTTTTCCAAAACAGCGGTGCAAATTTATTAAAAATAAAAAAAAAAAACCTAAGAAATCACATGCATATAAGTATTCACAGTCTTTGCCATGAAGCTCAAAATTGAGCTCAGTTGCCTCTTGTTTCCACTGATCATCCTTGAGCTGTTTCTGCAGCTTAACTGGAGTCAACCTGGGTTAAATTCAGTTGATTGGACATGATTTGGAAAGACACACACCTGTCTACATATAAGGTCCCACAGCTGACAGAACACAAACCAAGCATGAAGTCAAAGGAATTGTCTGTAGACCTCAGAGACAGGATTGTCTGGAGGCACAAATCTGGGGAAACTGAGTGATTGGAGGAGAAGGGCCTTAGTCAGGGAGGTGACCAAGAACCCGATGGTCACTCTGTCAGAGCTCCAGCATTCCTCTGTGGAGAGAGGAGAACCTTCCAGAAGGACAACCATCTCTGCAGCAATCCACCAATCAGGCCTGTATGGTAGAGTGACCAGACAGAAGCCACTC
Organism: Thalassophryne amazonica; assembly: GCF_902500255.1. Classification (NCBI taxonomy): domain Eukaryota; kingdom Metazoa; phylum Chordata; class Actinopteri; order Batrachoidiformes; family Batrachoididae; genus Thalassophryne; species Thalassophryne amazonica. The sequence continues at coordinate 5,304,822 of NC_047116.1, read as the reverse complement.
CTTAGTAAAAGGCACATGGCAGCCCGCCTGGAGTTTGACAAAAGGCACCTGAAGGACTCTCAGACCAGGAGAAACAAAATTCTCTGGTCTGATGAGACAAAGATTGAACACTTTGGCGTCATGTTTGGAGGAAACCAGGCACCATCCCTACAGTGAAGCATGGTGGTGGCAGCATCATGCTGTGGGGATGTTTTTCAGCAGCAGGAACTGGGAGACTAGTCAGGGTTGAGGGAAAGATGAATGCAGCAACGTACAGAGACATCCTGGATGAAAACCTGCTCCAGAGCACTTTGGACCTCAGACTGGGGTGACAGTTCATCTTTCAGCCGGACAATGACCCTAAGCACACAGCCAAGATATCAAAGGAGTGGCTTCAGGACAACTCTGTGAATGTCCTTGAGTGGCCCAGCCAGAACCCAGACCTGAATCTGACTGAACATCTCTGGAGAGATCTGAAAATGTCTGTGCACCTGTTGTGGGCTGGGGTGTTTGGCTGGCTTGGTTTTTGTTTTCTGTTTCTCCCACCAGGTGGTATGCATTCAGGACTGAGTGGCTGAGCATTAGGACCTCACCCTGAACACCTGAGGCTTGTTTTCACGTGCAGGTCATCAGGACTCACAGCTGTGGTGTATTTTGTCATAATCAGAGATTTCTGCATTTAAACCTTGAATGCACAGTGTGTGATTGCCAGAGACTCGACCTTGTGAGCAGACGTGTGAGATCGACGTCAGGAGAACAATCTCACCATCATGGACGCAGAGACCGCTCCAGGTTTGACGCCACAATCTGTGAAGGAGGATTGGGTGAGGTCTCACGTTCTTCAGGACACTTCCTGAGGTAATTTGGTTTTGGTGACTTTTATGAAGTAATGACAGTGGATTTGGTGTCCCTCACACCTTGTTGTATCGAGCTGTCACGTTATGTTAATTGTCTAATCAGCTTCTGCTGCAGTGGAGATTTGAACTGAGTTGTTCCGTGCCTGCAGGGTGAGAAGCTGATATATATATTTAAGCCAGGAAGTGTTTGCTGATTGTGTGCACCTTTGAGTTGTGTCTCTCTGTGTGGAGTTGGACTCACCTCATGTTTTCTTTCTTCACAGACTCGGTTTGTCGCGGCCACCTGGGGGGTGTCGGCGGGGTCCCTGGGTCCGAACTGCTGTGGCTCCGGACCGTTTGCGCTGTTGAGAGCGCGCTGTGTTTTCACCTCACCAGACCGTGGACTTTTTAGTTGTTTAACACTTCACTCACTGTTATGTTTATTAAATTCTGTTGTCTTTTGAACCGTGCTCTGCTTATTTCGTGCTGGGTCCTTTCAAACGCTGGGTCGGTGCTCCGACCGCATCCGAAACATAACAGCACCGACGCTCACCATCCAACCTGATGGAGCTTGAGAGGTGCTGCAAAGAAGAATGGACCAAACTGCCCAAAGATAGGTGCATCAAGCTTGTGGCATCATATTCAAGAAGACTTGAGAATGTAACTGCTGCCAAAGGTGCATCAATAAAGTATTGATCACAGGCTGTGAATACTTATTTACATGTGATTTCTTAGTTTTTTAGCAAATTTGCACCAATTAAAAGAAAAGTTTTCATGTTGTCATTATAGGGTGAATTTTGAGGGAAAAAATGAATTTACTCCATTTTGGAATAAGGCTGGAACATAACAAAATCTAAAAAAAGTGAAGCGCTGTGAATACTTTCCAGGTGCACTCGACTAACCTTTAGTGGTATAGTAAAGATCATTTCTATTCTCAGTGGCCCAAAATTAGTAAAGTTTGAATGTATTTATTTCAGAAGTATTCTGGCTGTGGACCAGTGAAATATGCCCATGTTAGAAGACTGAATTAAAACATATACATTTTACAAGTAAATTGCCTATAATAATTATTGTCCTTTATCATTGGTTTAAAACTCTTGATGTCAGCCAATGAAAACCACTGACCCCACGTGGATTGACATCCACATCCCCACCCCCACATGGGTGGGGATGCCAATCAGACTGAGAAGGAAATAAAAGCCTCCAGATGGCCAACAGGAGGAATGACAAAGTGTCAGGCCTGTGATGTCCAACGCAGGACAGAGGTCTTGTGTTGGACAGGAATTGCTATTTTTCTGAGTGGTACAAATAATTCCTGTGGCATCTTATTGTTTTATAAATAGCTGTACACAAAATGTCTAAAGTGTTTCCTGTATTTTAATGTAAGTAGTTGTATATAACTTTGTTGTTTGCTAAAATTGTAAATATGTTTTGGAGATTTACAATTTATATTTGTATTCTATTATATAAAAATGGTTTGGTGAACATGTTTGTGGTTTTCGCAGTAAAAAAAAAATGGCACCAAACAAAGCAAAGCAAACAGATTTTTACAGTAAATTGTGAAGGAAAAAACCAAAAGTATTCAAAACTGGACTCCAGAGGGTTAAAGTTGTATGTATGGATTGTGCTCAAACACATAAACAGTAACTATTAATGACATCCTGAAGAGACGGAAGCACCAACGGTTGACAGTAAACAGAATTTTTCATGTCGGAGCTGCGGCATCTTTGTGAGAACATGAACAGGAGAAGTGTGATCACAAAGCTTCTATTTTCAGCGTCCAATCTGTGAGACACACCAAAGGCCAGAGGACACAGGACAAGTGTTGAGTTTCACAGCAAAAACCTGTTGGTGCAAATTCGATTTCTGACACTTTCCCAAGAAACCTGTCACTGGGGGCATCGAGGGCCTGAGGAGGTTTTAGATGTCCAACATTAATTCACTGTGAGAGGAGACACTCGCTGTGAGAGAAATTTGCTGAAACCCAGTCCATCACAGGTACCTTTCCCCAAAAAACCCCCACCTGAACACAGCAGAAAGTCACTAAGAAAGATGCAGTTTCCAATGACAAACACTGCCAGGACAATTAATTTCCTCTAAATATTGAGTAAAAGAAATGAACAAGACACTTTCATTTACAAAATACTCGACTTTGTCGAACAATAACAAATTCTTAGTCTGGAGAAGCAGCGACAACAACGACTGGTGGGTTCTAGTTTGGAGACAGGAACAGAAACATTCATTGGAGCTCGTCCCAGCAGTTGCTGCTCGAGGTTTCCAGTCTCTGGTCACAAATTTCTTTGACTTTTAGTTGTAGTTTCATAAAAACATGCAATCACAAACTGTCATGATCCCGCAGGACAAAGATTTTAGCAAACAGTCCAGGATACTCTCATGTTAGAACTCTATGACATGTAGAGTATTTTCTAGAAAACAACTCTTTATTTTTTAACTACTTTAGAGGTGTTGTAGTTATGCAGTTTTCACAGGAATCAACAAACGAAACAAAATAAACGGACTCATGTTTTTGTTGTCACCTTTCCAACACTGTAGGTCAGCATTCTGTGTGCATTTTTTGTCCAAACTGCATCAAGATCATCCAATATGTTGTCCAACACACATTTATTTGTCCATCTTTCTTCTTTTTGGAATTTAACAGTCCAAATGTTAAGTAACAGTACAGGCTGTGGTGTGCACATGTGCTGCCCTGAGCTCCTGTCCACTGTTAAACTCGCCCTCAGAGACATGCTGTGTCTCTGAATATAAGACCAGATACCCTGAGGAACCTCATTCCTACTACTAATTTGAAACATTTTACTTGAACTTAGCAGGTCACCCAGGTGTGAGATTTCATAGACATTAATGATTGCTTCACCTTTGACAGTATGGTTGCTAGGCAACACCCTCATCCCACACTGCATTAATATGCACTCAGGTCCATAGGTATTTGGACATAACTCCATCTGGCTCTGCTTATTAGGTGAAGGGTTGCCAGGCAACAATGATTTAATTGTCTTTGATTAAAACCATCAATAGCATCAAAGATGGAACAAAGTAATGAATTACATTGTTGGTGGAGATATACACATACGTCTGACTTTTACATATACATGTGTGTTTGCTGAAGTGATTATGAGTGGGAAACTTCCACCATGGCTGGGACACACCCATTTGTGCACAGCAGGCACCTGTCTCGCTTGGTTCATGGAAGTCTATGGGTCACGATTTAAAAACTGGAAATGCAGAAATTTTGATCTTTAGTATTCAAGCGCCGAGCAACAAACAAACACCTCAACAATCCAAAGTGGAGTTTTATTGTCATAGCCCACACGGAGGAGACTTTTGTCTGACATGAATATACTAAGTGTTTGTGTTTGAGGGTCGAAGGTCGACGTATGTCAGGATGTGATTTGTAGTGGAGTCTCCTGACATCTCTTTTCCTGATTCAGCGCACTGATGTTTGGGTGGAAGCCAAATGCCACATTCTTCTGTTTGCTGTCCTTGTACAACAAACACACTTTATATATTTACAGCACCAAACGTGCACTGAGCCTTCAGCCGTCTGCACGCTGTTGGAACTCATCAGGATGATGTGACATCTCTCCACAGCAAACATTATTTAATCCCAAGCTTCACACACATTTTTCAACATCTCAGATTAAATGCAAACAACAGCTCTGATATGCTCTCACATTAGTTAGAAGGCTTTTCTTGTGATATATCTGCAGGAACAGGATTCTCACTGTGGCTCCAATACACATCTGGTGTGTAATGACACCAGACAGCTTTGTGTCTCAGGTTTAGAATCTTTGGAGAAAATTTACTGACGTGTCATGTGACTGCTTTGTTAAGAATTTGGTTATGGTTAACTGTGGCACCAAATGTGTTGGTCTTTATGAATGTGGAAGACATGGTCAAAGTGGGCATGTTAAAAAATACACTGAGTATGTAAGAACTGGGACGTACTGTGCAACCAGAAATTATTCACAGCGCTTCACTTTTTCCACATTTTATTATGTTACATACTTATTCCAAAATGGATGAAATTCATTTTTTTTCTCAAAATTCTACACACAGTACCCCATAATGACAATGTGAAAAAAGTTGAGATTTTTGAAATATATGAAATATACTGAATATTCATTATATGAAATCCTGAAACCGGTTCCTTTTTTGTGACAGATATTGCAAAATGTTACATTATAATTAATTATTGATTTTTTTATTTGTTTTTATATTATTATAATGTTAAATAAAACGTCCATGTCTTTTGGGGCTCATAAATGACCCCACATAACTTGCCATATCAATGGGACAATTTCTGCAAGAAGAAAAAAGAACAAAAATGTCACAACTGCACATATAAATATTTGGTGGAGACAAACAGAAACAGAAATGCCCACGGCTTATTTATAGCATGAATAAACACAAAAAAATGTGTTCTTTTGATAGTTCAAGAAACACTAAAGACCATAAAACATCTACAGAAAACCTTGTTTTAGTTGTGGTCTGAGAGGCTTTGACATCAACCGGCTGCCGCCATTTATGCAGGTCAGGCGGGTGACGTCACTGGTTGGGGGGAAGATGAGCCGCGTTCTGAGATTCCCTGCCAGAGGCACCAACAAAGAGGTTATATATGACTACTAGAGTCTGCACTCCCAATGCTGCCCACTAAATGGGAACGTACCTTCACGGACAGCGACATTCCCAGATGTACATGCGTTTTCAATGGTGATTCATGACTGAACACACTCAGAAAAACACTCGCAAAGTACGTCTTAAAATGCCGTTCTGACCTGGATATCGAGCCAGTAAAATGAATTAACATTAAATCAGGTCAGGAAAGTATTAAACTTACTCTGTTGAAAGTTAAACGGATCTGCGCTGTTAAGGTGCCGGGCTGAACCGACCTGCTGCTGCTGCTGTTTTCAGCACAGTGCAGCTCCTAAAACCATCACCAAACATTTATATATATATTGTATTTTTACACAATGATCCTTTATTGACCGAGTTTCATTCATGAAGTCAGTGGTGTGTGTGTGCACATCTATGTGTGTGAGTGGTGTGTGTGAGTGTCCTTGGATGACACAGGCACGGGCAGGAAACACACACCTATTTATCAACCAAATGTGACGGACAAAGTAACAAGAAGAACCAAAACCACTTACTTATGGAAGGAAATATTGTCTCCCTTGTTCCTCCATTTGTGGCTTTGCCAACATGTGCAACTTTCTGACATATTCCACCTGTTTCTTGATGAGACTAATAGAACTAAAGTGAGCAAGCTCAGTTAACTGGACTTGTCCCCAGCAGAGGACGACCCCAACCGGTGACGTCAACCAGAAGTGCCTCCACTGACTTCAGCCAATGGACATTTACATGTCAATATTATTTGAATCAGATTTATCTACACTGCGCTCAAACATTCTGCAAGTGTATGAATAAAACTTTTTACCAAGGAATGCACAAACAAATTCTCAAAAAGCGTTCTCCTTTAAGTGACCTTACTCGGTGACTTGAAGGTTAAACCTTGTGGGTTCGGCATTGACGTTGTATAAGTGTGGCATGGACGGGCCCTCCCAGGAGCAGCCACACTCTCACGAGTGCCACTAGCTTAGCTTATGACAAGCTAAAAGTGGATGTGGAACGTCTAGCCAATTTCTGGGTATTCTGTATTAGTATGCCCCCACGGCCAATGTGCTTGATGAATTCCTGTGCAAAAAGTAGTTCCCAGATAATTGTGAGTATATCTCATCTAAATTAATTCTAAACTTTACTAGCTAGTAATAAAATTACTATTACTCAAGCACGATAGCGTTTGATGCGGATGAGTTCAAAAAGATACGATTGAAATGTTTTGATGACCATTTCCAGTTGGCGATGAAATAGTTGGGTGTTAACTTTGTGTTAAAGTCAGAACAAGAAGCTGCACTGAAAGAGATCTATCTGGGAAGAGACACATTCTGTGTGTTGTCACTCCAACGAGAGCGGCACTCTGAGCAGGGTGGCGAAAGTAGTCCGGCGAGCTCAATCTGTGGGCATGAGCTATCCCACAAGTCCAAAATAGCAGGGATGTCAGTCTAATGAGAACGGCACTCTGAGCAGGGTGAGGAACAGCCTCTGGACCAATTTGTGAAGTGTGCAGGTACTGTCCATGGTGCTGAAATCAATTCATTCCAAACCTGTGCCCATATACATGTACAAACACATGCGCACATGGAGCATATGTGAGTGTGTGTTTAAATAGGAACAGACATGTTTGGCAGGAGAATTATTTTCTGACTGCAGTTTATTGTGAACCTACATATACATCCAAGAAGACTTGCAGAATGAATGAAAAACATAGTTTTACAGTACTGCTAAGCAAAAGATTGTCTCAGTGAGAATGTTGTAAGCACAGGGTAAGATGGAGTTTGATTTGATTGGTTCTAGTCAGAACATTCAAAGAATAAAATGGACATGGTATGAATGTGGTATGAAATTAGTGGGAAGATGTTACAACCCCATTTCCCCATGGGAACGTTGTGTAAAATGTAAATAAAAACAGAATACAATGATTTTCAAATCCTCTTCAACCTATATTCAATTGAATACACCACAAAGACAAGATATTTAATGTTCAAACTGATAAACTTTATTGTTTTTGTGCAAATATTTGCTCATTTTGAAATGGATGCCTGCAACATGTTTCAGAAAAGCTGGGACAGTGGTATGTTTCCCACTGTGTTACATCACCTTTCCTTCTAACAACACTCAGTAAGCGTTTGGGAACTGAGGACACTAATTGTTGAAGCTTTGTAGGTGGAATTCTTTCTCATTCTTGCTTGATGTACGACTTCAGTTGTTCAACAGCCCGGGGTTTCCATTGTCGTATTTTGTGCTTTATAATGCGCCACACATTTTCAATGGGCGACAGGTCTGGACTGCAGGCCAGTCTAGTACCCGCACTCTTTTACTACGAAGGCACGCTGTTGTAACACGTGCAGAATGTGGCTTGGCATTGTCTTGCTGAAATAAGCAGGGACGTTCCTGAAAAAGACGTTGCTTGGATGGCAGCATGTGTTGCTCCAAAACCTGGATGTACCTTTCAGCATTGATGGTGCCATCACAGATGTGTAAGTTGCCCATGCCATGGGCACTAACACACCCCTATACCATCACAGATGCTGGCTTTTGAACTTTGCACTGGTAACAATCTGGATGGTCTTTTTCCTCTTTTGTCCAGAGGACACAACGTCCATGATTTCCAAAAAACAATTTGAAATGGGGACTCATCAGACCACAGCACACTTTTCCACTTTGCGTCTGTCCATTTCAAATGAGCTCGGGCCCAGAGAAGGCGGCGGCGTTTCTGGATGTTGTTGATGTATGGCTTTCGCTTTGCACCTACAATTTTAACTTGCACTTGTAGATGTAGTGACGAACTGTGTTAACTGACAATGGTTTTCTGAAGTGTTACTGAGTCCACGCAGTAAGATCCTTTACACAATGATGTTGGTTTTTAATGCAGTGTTGCCTGAGGGATCAAAAGTCACGGGCATTCAATGTTGGTTTTCGGCCTTGCCACTTACGTGTAGAAAGTTCTCCAGATTCTCTTATTCTTCTGATTATCTTATGGACTGTAGATAATGGAATCCCTAAATTCCTTGCAATTTAACTTTGAGAAACATTGTTCTTAAACTGTTGGACTATTTTTTTCACACAGTTGTCCACAAAGTGGTGATCCTCACCCCATTTTTGCTTGTGAATGGCTGAGCCTTTTGGGGATGCTCCTTTTATACCCCATCATGACACTCACAGTTAATGTCCTCAGTTCCCAAATGCTTATTGAGTGTTGTTAGAAGGAAAGGTGATGTAACACAGTGGTAAATATACCACTGTCCCAGCTTTTTTGAAACGTGTTGCAGGCATCCATTTCAAAATGAGCAAATATTTGCACAAAACAATAAAGTTTATCAGTTTGAACATTAAATATCTTGCCTTTGTGGTGTATTCAATTGAATATAGGTTGAAGAGGATTTGCAAATCATTGTATTCTGTTTTTATTTATATTTCACACAATGTCCCAACTTCATTAGGGTTGTAGAAGCTGTGAGAACATAGCAGGGATGTACTCAAGAAGAAATATGGACTTGAAATGCCACATTTTTCCATTTTGACCACATCCCACCTGTGTTCATCAAGATTCTCAGGATGCAGTGTGGTCCTCATGGAGCTATAGAATCCTGAAACAGAAGCTGTGTGGTCCACTGTAAGCTGTAAGACAAAATAGTGTCATAACACAACTTCTCTGCAAGTGAGCTGGGCAACTTACTGAGCAAGCAGAAAAACTTTATTTGGCTGGTGAAGAACAAATTATGTATTTTGCTAACATTAAGTTCAGCAGTTACTGTTTTTTTTTTTACTAAACTGCTACAATCAAAATTTCTGTATAATGAGTCAATCCACTGACAAATATTGTTTGTCCGTTCTTATTGTTTGTTTGTTTGTTAATTTGAGACTATGAAAATTTGTTGTGATAATTACTGATGTCCCGCCCACAAGGCCTGAAGGAGGAGTCATGACGTTTTTAACCAATTAACACTGTGACACTGTACTTTAACCTGAAAGTATCACTGCATTTTAAGTTCAAAATAAATTAAACTGGGAACAAGCAATTTTCTTAAAGGGAACCACCATCATTTATTTACTCTCTGCCATCATACAAAACAGAGAAAATTCTCATATTCAAATAACATCAAAAACTGTTTCAATTAAATGACTTGAACAGTTCAACAGCTCCCCAGAGGTTGATGGTTATTTTCCTGTTGATCACCTCCTGACTCGTGGTTTCAGTTCTACAGTTTGTTGTTTAATGCATCATTCACATGTCAGCAGCACAAAAACCATCATGGGGTGAATTTCTGTCGTCCGCAGCTTCAGGCTGCAGGTGATGACATGAGGTGCGGATTACTTTTCAGTGTTTACAACACAGACAAGAATTGACTTACCTGGAAGACTTAATTGTTTTGCACAGTGTTATATTGAACATGAAGCCCTGGCAGCATAAAAAGTTCTCTTTTGTGATGTTATACATTAAGTCTTCTCGCTAATATCACACAAATGATTCACTTTTAATTGTTTAAAACCAGTTTTCTCTCTGCACTTAAATAATCCATCTCTTGTTGTCCATTTTTACTCCTAAAAATGGACAACATTTGGGTTGACCTTGTCGCTGCCATAAGCGGAAAAAGTAGAAAATTTTAATTTTTGATGGTAAGTGTCATCACGGTGTGCGGCTGCCTCGGTCACAGCCAGTCAATCTGTCACGGAAACAACAGAACATCCGCTTTTCCATCTGTCGCTGATAGCTGACGTGAATGCAGACTACGTTGTTTTAGATACTGAATCCATTCCAACCACAATTACATTGTTTTGTTTGTTTTTTTTTAAAGGGAAAGTGTTTTGTTATATAATTTTAAAAATTAAATATCAAACACTGTGTGCAAAATGTGTTGCTTTTACCATGAAGTGCTCAGTGGTAATGATATTTTACACATATGTGCCTGCTGAGTGTAGCTATTTGATGTGTAAACAGAAGGTTTAGATTCACTGAATGCAGTGATTCCTTTCAGATTAGATTTTCTTCTGCTGTGACAAAACGCAGAAGAAAAATCTTTCTTGCACTTTGATGCCGAGTCATTTCACACTCTGAACCAGGAGGCTTTTAAAGTCTGACTGTAAAAACGGACGACAGCTGGACGTCTCCATCCTGCAAATAAAGATTCTGAGCCTCGCTGGCACATGAATAAAAGAGAGCGGTGCCAGAACCACCTCAACTGGCTCCTTTCCATGCAAAGAAGTAGCGGCTCTACTCAGATATTCGAGCTTCTCACCCTGTCCAGAATTGTGGGCCAGTTACCTGACGGAGGAATCTCATTTCTGCTGCTTGTATCTGTGATCTTGTTCTTTCAGTCATTACCCGAAGGTCATGGCCATAGGTGAGGATAGGCGCGTAAATCGACTAGGTAAACTGAGAGCCTCGCCTTCCAGCTCATCTTCTTGTTTACCATGATGGACCGGTTCAACGTCTGTAAAATTTCTATTGATATCACAATCCCATTTTCTCCCACTCATGAACAACACCCAGAGATACTTAAACTCCTTCAGTTGGGGCAGTAACTCTCCCCTGACCCAGAGAAGACAATCCACCATTTTCCAACAGAGGACCATGGGCTCAGATTTGGATGTGCTGATTCTCATCCCAGTTGCTTCATACTCGGCGTCAAACCTGTTAAGTGCTCATCAGAGGTCACCACCTGATGAAGCCAACAGAACATCATCCAAAAAAGCAGAGATGCAACTCTGAGGTCATCAAACTGGACACCCTCTGGTCCCTGACTGCACCCTGAAATCCTGTCACAAACAGGTAGGGTTGACAAGGTGCAGCCCTGGTGGTGTCCAACACCCACAGGAAACAGGTCTGATATAATGCCAAGAATGTGGGCACAGCTCCTACTTTCTTCATGTAGAGACCAGATTGCACATTGCAGCGAATCCAGTACACCATATCCCCGCAGCACCCCCCACAGGACAGCCAGAGGGACCCGGTCATATACCTTTTACAAGTCCACAAAACATATGTAGACTGGGTGGTCATACTCCCAAGACCCCTCCAATATCCTTACAAAGGTAATGAACTGGTCCACTGTTTCACAACCACGATGGGCCCTGCATTGCTCCTCCTGAATCTGAGGACTGACTAATGGTATTACAACCCCAATTCCAATGAAGTTGAGACGTTGTGTGAAATGTAAATAAAAACAGAATACAATGGTTTGCAAATCCTCTTCAACCTATAATGAACTGAATACACCACAAAGACAAGATATTTAATGGACTCTGAGGAAGATGTGACTCTCACATCGAAAGATTAGTCCCGCTGTATATTTTTGTTTTCCGCACCTTATTAAACTTTCCGGCACTTATTTCTGTGTTGCACCAGTTATTTTTCTCTTTTACATATTTAATGTTCAAACTGATAAACTTTATTGTTTTTATGCAAATATTTGCTCATTTTGAAATGGATGCTTGCAACACATTTCAAAAAAGCGGGAACAGAGGCAACAATAGACTGGAAAAGTTGATAAATGCTCAAAGAACACCTGTTTAGAACATTCCACAGGTGAACAGGTTAATTGGAAACAGGTGAGTGTCATGATTGGGTATAAAAGGATCATCCCCAAAAGTCTCAGCTGTTCACAAGCAAATTTAAGAACAATGTTTCTCAACATTCAGTTGCAATAAATTTAGGGATTCCATCATCTTTAGTCCTTAATATCATCAGAAAATTAAGAGAATCTAGAGAACTTTCTACACGTAAGCGGCAAGGCCGAAAACCAAAATTGAATGCCCGTGACCTTCGATCCCTCAGGCGGCACTGCATTAAAAACTGACATCATTGTGTAAAGGATCTTACCACGTGAGCTCAGTAACACTTCAGAAAACCATTGTCAGTTAACACAGTTCTTCGCTACATCTACAAGTGCAAGTTAAAACTCTACCATGAAGAGTGAAGTCATACATCAACAACATCCAGAAATGCCGCCACCTTCTCTGTGTCCGAGCTCATTTGAAATGACAGACACAAAGTGGAAAAGTGTGCTGTGGTCTGATGAGTCCACATTTCAAATTGTTTTTTGGAAATCATGGATGTCATGTCCTCTGGACAAAAGAGGAAAAAGACCATTGAGAATATTACCAGCGCAAAGTTCAAAAGCCAGCATCTGTGATGGTATGGAGGTGTATTAGTGCCCATTGCATGGGCAACTTACACATCTGTGATGGCACCATCAATGCTGAAAGGTACATCCAGGTTTTGGAGCAACACATGCTGCCATCCAAGCAACATCTTTTTCAGGGACATCCCTTCTTATTTCAGCAAGACAATGTCAAGCCACATTCTGCACGTGTTACAACAGCGTGGCTTCATAGTAGACTGGCCTGCCTGCAGTCCAGACCTGTCACCCATTGAAAATATGTGGCACATTATGAAGCGCAAAATATGACAACAGAGACCCCGGACTGTTGAACAACTGAAGTCATACATCAAGCAAGAATGGGAAAGAATTCCACCTGCAATGCTGTCCTCAGTTCCCAAACGCTTATTGAGTGTTGTTAGAAGGAAAGGTGATGTAACACAGTGGTAAACATACCACTGTCCCAGCTTTTTTGAAACGTGTTGCAGGCATCCATTTCAAAATGAGCAAATATTTCATTGGTATTCTGGGTTGTACATAGGCTTTCCCAGGAAGGCTGAGAAGCATGATTCCTCTAGAACTGGAACACACTCTCTGGTCTCCTTTTTTAAACATGGGGACCATCACCCCAGTTTGCCAATCCAGAGGTACTGACCCCGACTTCCATGCAGCATTGTATAAGCATGTCAGCCATGACAGTCCAGCAACATTCAGAGACTTCAGCAACTCAGGACGAATCTCATCTGCCCCTGGCGACTTGCCACCAAGGAGTTTGTTTTTTGACACCTCAGTGACTTCCGCTAGGGTGATGGTACCAGATCCTCCCAAGTCTTCCATCCCTGCCTCCTTGTTGGAGAGTATGTCAGGATGGTTGAGGATTTCCTCGGAGTGTTCTTTCCACCACCTGACAATATCCTCAGTCCAGTTTAGCAGCTCTCCTCCCCTGATGAACACAGCCTGCGCTAAGAACTGCCTCCCTTTCCTGAGGGGCCTGACAGTTTGCCAGAACCACTTTGAGGCTAAGTCATTTTCCATGGCCTCCACAACCTCCTCCCATGCATGAGTTTTTTGGTTCAGCCACCACTGAGGCTGCAGTTCTTCTGGCCTGATGACTGCACCTTGTTGACTGGAACATTCCATCTTTCACCTCATTCTCCTTCCACCAAACTTTCCCAGAAAACTCTTACCACATGTTTAGGTATTCCTGTTGGCTTACTCCGCCATCTGAGCCTACTCACCACCAGGTGATGATGAGTTGACAGCCTTGCCCCTTTCTTCACCCAAGTGTCCAAGACACACGGTCACAGGTCTGATGACATGAGTACAAAATTGATCAGCGACCTTTGACTTGGGGTGTTCTGGTACCACGTGTAATTTTCAATTTCAATTTCAATTTATTTTCATTTATATAGCGCCAAATCACAACAGAGTTGCCTCAAAGCACTTCACACAGGTAAGGTCTAACCTTACCAACTTCCAGAGCAACAGTGGTAAGGAAAAACTCCCCCTGAGGAAGAAACCTCAAACAGACCAGACTCAAAGGGGTGACCCTCTGCTTGGGCCATGCTACAAACATAAATTACAGAACAATTCAAAGAGCAATTCATGGACGAATATACAAGAAAAGCTATTGGTGTACAGGACAGAAGGATCTCCAACACGAATACAACTCCAATCTCTGGATGGAGCTGCACCTTAAACAGAGAGAAAAACAGAATCAGGCATCACAAAGACAAAAATACTGTATAATTTGTCAGCATTAAACAACAAGACAAACAGAGAAATACTAAGGTGATCGCCGGCCACTAGCCCTAAACTTCACTAAAAGACCCAGAATTTAGGTAAAGTTGAGGCTGCGGCACGGTCCAATTGCTAATAACTAAATTAAAAGAGTAAAAGGCGTAAAACAAAAGTGTACCAGTTTGCTCGCCATATGAAAGGGAAAATAAGTGCGTTAAGTCTGGACTTGAAAGTCTCCACAGAATCTGACTGTTTTATTGACACAGGGAGATCATTCCACAGAACAGGGGCACAATAAGAGAAAGCTCTGTGACCCACAGACTTCTTATTCACCTTAGTGACACAAAGTAGTCCTGCACCCTGAGAACGTAAAGCCCGGGCCGGTACGTAAGGTTTAATTAGGCCAGCTAGGTAGGGAGGTGCCAGTCCATGAACAATTTTATAGGTTAGTAGAAGAACCTTAAAATCTGATCTCACTGGGACAGGAAGCCAGTGAAGAGACGCCAAAATGGGTGTAATGTGGTTGTACTTTCTGCTTCGTGTCAAAAGTCTGGCTGCAGCATTTTAAACAAATTGGAGAGCGCTAATGCTAGACTGCGGTAAACCAGAAAATAGAACATTGCAGTGTACTTGTGAATAGCGTTGTGCTCAAACAAGGTGTTTATTATGGACAATCAGCCTTCAACAACAAAACACCACTCGGCTTCTGATCAGGGGGCCATTCCTCCCAGTCACTCCCTCCAGGTTTCTCCATTGTTGCTCACATGAGCATTGAAGTCCCCCAGTAGAACGTAGGAGTCTCCAACAGGAACCTTTTCCAGGATCCCACTCAGAGTCTCCAAGAAGGCTGCTGTTTGGTGCATCTGCACAAACAACAGTCAGATTCCCTCTGAGATACGAAGTCACATAGAGGCAGCCCTCTGGTTCACCGGGGAAAACTCCAAAATAATGGCACTCAGCCGGGGACTTGTGATAGACCCGGCCACCACTTATGAAGAGTTTATTTCCATTTTACATTTTTTTTAATAATCATTACAAGATAGTTATTTTAACTTTATTCACTTTGACAGATTTTCCGTGGTTCAAAGGTTCATGAAAGCCTGTAAGTGACTTAAATACTTAATAATTAACATAATTTCCAGATTAACTGGATCTCCACTAGTCAGGTTCCTCAAGAGGAACCATCTGGAAAAAAAATCGTGATACCACCACCAACTGTTCAATCTGTAACGCAAAACTGTCAGAAGATTTAAGTCCATGTGGAAGGAAACAGCATCAGCTTGTGTCAGAGCCGAGCTCATGATTTATTCGGTGACAGATGAAACAACGGTTCTTCAGACTTTCATGGAAGAGAGCAATGAAGTTCAATGTGCAGAGAAAATCCAGTGTTTTCCAGCTTCCTTCTTGATGGGAGCAGGATGGCACTTTGTTTTTGACTGACATGTTCCATCATTTGAATGAAGTGAAGAAGCAGCAGCAGGGTGAGGGGACACCTGTGGTGGCTTTATATCGGACTGACCCTCCTGTGTGTTTTATCCATCAAACCCGAACGCTTCACGGCCGCCTCAGCTTCCTGCAGGGACGGCGGCTTTTTGGAAACCAGCTTTGGATCTTTGTTTCACAATTTCAGCATGACAGCAGAGCAGCTGGATACTTCCCAAGGCCCGTCTGAAATAACCCACTCTGTACGGTGGCCACAAAGTGCAAAACACAACAGTTGCAAAACATTTCACAAAAAAAAATTAAAAAAATAAAAAATACACAAATAAATACAAATTGAAAGCACAACAAAAGTTTGGAAAACATTCCAAAATTTCACCAGAAAAAGGCGTGTGTTGATGGTGGTGGTGGTGGGGGAGGGGTGAAACGCAAACTTTAAGCATAACATGAGAAACAAGCTGACTTAACTTTCACATTGCTTTTTTTCAAAATAGTCAGAACAAAACAAGATAGAAAAAACATAAATGCATGAAAGCAAACTTAAACATAAGAGAAGTAAACTGTGCAAAGCACAGGTAGGACCACAGAAATGTTACATCCAAGAAACCAGAAAGGGAGGCCACCCAGTGCACAGTTTTGATACCAGACTGGCCATTTTTGGTGTTTAAAAATAAATCTGAAATCCACTTGGGGCCTGAACGCGGGTGTAAAAAAATTCTAATGTCAGAATAAATTGTGATGCACAAACATGAATAATCAAATTTGAAAAACTGGTAAATGTGGACAATTTGGTACAATAACCAGAAACCAATTTGGGACCTTTTGGGACCTTGTGTTCTCTTAGCAGAAGCATCCACAATCAATAAGAATCTAATGAAATGTATGTCACGCCCTTCAACAGAATCAGTTTTGAGATTCTCAGAAAGACTTTGTGTGTGTGTGTGTGTGTGTGTGTGTGTGTGTGTGTGTGTGTGTGTGTGTGTGTGTGTGTGTGTGTGTGTGTGTGTGTGTGTGTGTGTGTGTGTGTGTGTGTGTGTGTGTGTGTGTGTGTGTGTGTGTGTGTGTGTGTGTGTGTGTGTGTTTGGAAAAATGTGAGGGAGGGAACACAAATACATGTGCAAAAACTTGTAGGTGAACAAAAAAAGTATCAGCTGTAATACAACTTTTACCTGTTGTTCCAAAAAAAATGAGCCCAATTTCCTCGATTCGGAAATCAGAATAGAAATTAGTGCCAAAAACTGGTAGGTAATAAAGTGCAATAAATGTGATGAAAGCCGTGCTGCCTGCAGCAGCTGGTGGAGCGCTGACAGGCTCAGAATGTGCAATGCCTGATGGGAAAAGACAAATAAGTTTTCAAAACATGGAGAAAATGTTGCTTCTTCTCTAGTGACTTGAAGAAACTTTGTGATGTCACTGCTGGTCATGGTGCTACTGTTGTATCACTTGGGATGGAGATCCTGTTCGGTTACATCACAACGAGGTCGAGATGCACAACAGACTGTTCAAAGCAAACATTCTCCACTGAAGAGAAGCCAAATACGGCCGAAGGTTTGGAAGGCGTGTGGACCAGCAGGTGGCTCAGACTGGATACTGTCGATATTTTGGACTGACAGAGGTGAGATAGTGACAGTGACATAAAATGAAAAACTTAAATAGGACAAAAAGTAACTTTGCCACCTCTATCTTTCAACAACAAAAGGTAAAATAAAATGTAAAAAAAAATCAAAAGTTTTGCATAAAATCTGAATAATTTATGCAAATTCCATTTTTATAAAAATTCTGTCTTTTTCTACACTTGAGATGTGAATCTTTTTTAAGTGAAGGTGCAGGTTTGATGAAGGTAATTATGTAAATATTTATTATAAATGTTCATCTGCAGCATTGCTGTTGAATAATTTTTTTAAGTTACTGTGACTCTGTCACCCCCCCCCCCCCCCCCCCCGCCCTCACGCTTTGTTGTGTTTTTTTTTTTTTTTGTCACCAGTGTGTCGCCTTCATTATTTATTCCCTTGAAGCTCAGTAAATCCTCGGGGGAGCAACATAAATAACTTAAAGCACTCTTGATCTGTGTTGCATTTAATTACATCAGCTTTGTTATTTACGGTTTGGAGAAGGCGCTCATTAAAACAGCCGCAAGGCATTTATAGATCCCGTCCAGATAACCTGGCTGTGTTGCTGCACAAAGCTTTTTAATGAAATTTGCAGGAGTGAATGTGAAAGAGATCTGCTGACTTCTTCAGCAGATGAAGCCTGGAATGTTCTTTTCTTGGTTTCTCCGTAATTCAAAGCAGGCCGCAGTCACGCAGCGTTTTCATCGGGTGGCGGTGGAGGATTCTTGATGCACTTTCATCTGAAGAACATGTAGACACGGAACATGAGGACAAAGCTTCAAATGAAAGCCTCCAGTGAAGCCTGAGAGTGAACACACGCTCAGGATTGATGTCTATTTTCAGTTCAGGCAGTTCCTCTGCCAAGTCTCCGAGGACAAAAACCAGTTCTCCTCCACCAACATCCCTCTGACTCCTTTTGTAGGAGCTGATTTCAAACGTCACTCTGAGCATCTGTTAACTCAAACCAGTGGCAACATGTAGGTTCACCAAAAACAACAACACCAACCCAAGAACCTCCAACAAATTCACCAGCAGGTGAAATAATCTCTAAAAAGTTGACAAAGTCAGGCAGTGACCTGAAGACGTGTTTGTGGTCTGCAGTGGACAACATGAAGTCATAGTCAACTCAATTTCGATTTCATAAGTTAAAGCTGCTCCAGTTTTGACAGTTTTGCAAATTATTGGTTGAGTTAATCGGGTTATGAAAGGGAATAGTTTGCACCATGTGTCTTCCTCAGTTGTCATGTACAGGGTATGTCAAGTTGTACAGGGTAACGTATGTCATAGGTCATATAGAATCCAATGGACGTCAACCTTGTTTGACCGTTTACTTTGGAGACCGAACATTCAACACAATCACAGCTATTCCATTTATTAATCCTTTTACCTCAACCAATAATCTGCATCACATTTTCCACAATTGGAACAACTTTAACTTTTGACCTCTGTACAAACTGAAACTGACCTTCGTCACCATTTTTGCTGTTTTTACTCCATAACTCCAGAACATTCTGTCATAGATAGTTCAAACTGTACCTTTTGGGAATCTTTATGATCAAATAAATGATGTGGTGTACTTTAAAATATGATTGGAAGATTTTTTTTTAATTTTTCCACTGTGTAATTGTCAACTGACCCCTACCTGTTGCCACTCTGGGATGACCACCATACCTTCTGTGTAGGTCATGGTACACCGAGGCTGGATTTCAAGTGGTGTTTTTTACACTTAAGTGGTACTGATTATTTTAAAATGGACCACTGTCTCATGGACTATGAAGCTTCAACTCATGACCCCCATCAGATGCTTGTTTGGATTATTGATGACTGATGAGTAGATATACACATTTCCAATTCAGAGCCCACTACTGGATGCTGCAGTGAACAGCAGCAGTAGCGGCATTTGACATTCAGTGAGGGAGCTGGGAGGGTTGCAGTTTAAACAGCCCGCCCAATTTGGAGAAAGTGCTTAGTGCAGGGGTCTTCAACTCATTCCAGAAGGGCTGAGAAGGTGCAGGTTTTCTTTGCTACCACCCACTTCCACCAGGTGATTTCACGTTAATCAGTGAAATCACCTGGTGGAAGTGGGTGGTAGCAAAGAAAACCTGCACCTTCTCGGCCCTCCTGGAATGAGTTGAAGCCTGCTGATTTAGTGGCTGAAGCAGACGTGTGTTTCTGTGGACGTATGTGGTGATTTTGTGGAGTAAGCAGCTCAAGTTGTCTGCCTGAACTGACTGACAAGCTCGCCTTGTTTCCCCTCCGTTTGTTGAATAATTCCAAATCTGTCTGCAATTAATATTTAGCAACATATAAAAGATAATCCAAGGAGCTGCTTGTTGTGTTCCTGTAATAAGCGTTTTGGAACAAGAAATAAAATCATCTGTTATTTAAAAGTAGTTTGTAAGCATGAAACCAACTCGTAAATGAGTGTTTGTCTTATCAGGTGTCCAGGAGTAATAAGACTTTACTTTTGGGAATGTAATTAACATGGAAATTGGTTAAAAGACTCAGAGGTCATGAAACGGGAACGTCTGTGCCACGTGCAGGATTTGGACTTGCAGTATTCATGATAGGGACAAAAAAAATGAGGGTGAGCAGGATTTGGGGCACACAGAAGATTAGAGTCAAGGGCGCCGTTCCCTTTTCAATCTGCTGGAAAGGTCACAGCTGCAGTGGACCCGTGTAGCTTTCATCAGTTGGGACAGCACAGTGGTTTGTAGGAGCAGCCTGCAGGGACAAGGCGAGCCTGCCGCACCGCCGGCCCGCGTGCAGCCCAAAGGCTGAAAGGCTGCCCTTCATTCCTGGACTGTGTGCCCTTTTTAAAATACAATAACGGCGCAGTAGCTGCAGCGTTCTCTCAGACACGCGGCCTCCAGAGCCTCATTTGGCCACAACGCAACTCCAGCTTCATGGTCAAAATGTGACCTTCAAATCCCGCCTCTAATCACGCCTTTCCTCCACGTGGCACTCTGCGAGGAGGAGACACACGTGTGTGTGTGTGCGTGTGCATCTCTTCATAAATTATAGTTTAATAACACTTCACAATTCACTTTTATGGCTTTTCTAGGGACTTTATTAACAGAAAGAAAATTGTTGCTGCAGCTCTTATTAATAACATTTAATGGAACAAAAAAGAAGTGAACTAATAACTATTCATACATGGACAGAATATGGAGATAAAATGGTGAAAACAATAATATAATTAAAGCCATAAAACTGACAATTAACACTCACGGTGTTGTTTAGAGCTTGGTATTGCTGCCAGTTTTATCCGTTACTCTGCCAGAGAAGAATCCAGTAAAAAAATAAATAAATATCCCATCGAGTTTAATGTGGCAAGATTATAGATACTGGATGTTATTTGTGTATGGATTTTCTTGCTGTAGCATTTTCTAAATTGTAGTTTGATAGCAGAGATTTTAAATCTGTTTAACGATCAAAACATAAAGTTTTAATAACAGACATCAGAGGAGTGAAGCAGCCACAATAATAAGACACGACAAAATAAACTTTTAGTAGAGGAGGAGAATGCAGACAGTCAGAAGCTCCAAAAGCAAGAAAAATAAATCGCTGCAGCAGTAAAACTCCTAATTACTGAGTTACGTAAAGTTCAATCCGGCTAATTTCAGCACGCGGGGAAAAGTTATTTCACCGCTATAAGAATATTTCACATGAACAAACTTTTATATCTAAAAGCTCCTACATGAAGTTTTATTATTATTATTATTATTATTATTATTAATATTATTATTATTATTATTATTATTATTATGACCCACTGTGCAAACTCTGCCCTGAAGGTGGTGCTAGAGTTCACAGTGTCATTAAGGTCAAACTGTGTCTGTCTTTTACCATGTCAGTGTGATGTTTAAATATCGTGAAACTGATAATTAATTAAAATATGAGATGACGTATCAAGATGTCAAACATCAAACATCCGGTTGAGATGTTCCACAACTTTTCTTCAGTCCTGTTAAACAGTAGCAGTCATTTGAGTAGAACTGTTGCAGCAGATGCCACGTCATGGATCCACCCTGGGTCCTGGATGGCAACCAGACAGACAGGCAGCCGGTCCACTCCCACATCTCCAGGGTAACCATCTATTTGCTAGAGCCAGGTGGAACATGGGCGCATCTGTGACCTTCTCAAACCCTGAGGCACCTGTGTGCTGGTTCATGACTGGAGAAATGTGCCACATGGACAAAATATCATTGCTGATTCTCCACGCAAAGCAAGGGAACCTCCTCATCTGAGTCTCACAAATGGGGTGGTCACTCCAAAGATATGACCAGGTTATAACTTGCCCAAGTCCTAAATCAGAATCAAAATTATTGTCAAGTAAGTTCTCACATACAAGGAATTTGATCTGGTGTCATTGGTGCATAAACAACAATAAAAGAGAAGGAAAAAATACTTCTGTAAGAAGTAAAGGAGTCAAATAGACAAATGGGCAAAACTATTTTTACTATCAAATAAATTTAATTAGAGGAATAGAAGTACTAAAATTAGAGGAACAGCTGGATCAATAGTGAGAAGAGCATGTGACCGATCCTAGAGATTGTGGCTGATCAATGAATGATGGAAAAAAAAAAAAAACAGTCATGGGTGGGTTTTGAGCATCTTCAAAATCCACTTGTGACTGAAAACTTTGAGGTCGCTGGAGAGCTCAAGAAGGTTGTTAAACCAGTCTTGCATCAACATGCAGCAACTTGTTGAAGATTGGTGGCACCATCAGAGGTGTGAACATATGATCAGTAATGCCACCTGCCATGATCTCTTTCAACTCGTGGCACAGACAGTCGTGTTATCAGCTCAGCAGCTGAAATCAATCTGTTGCATCCCAGTACTGTTTTGGAAATTCCAGTAATGAATGTATTATCAATACTGCACCAAGCACTGTTAGAAACACACACTCAAATATGCTCTGTGCATGAGCAGCCTGGAACAGAGGGAATAGGTGTGGGGGGATTTTTTCCTCTGGCTGCATTCAGCACCATGGACAGCGACTGTCATATTTAATTTATAGTAGATACTCATGACCTCAGTCAGGTCTGTAGAGACTGGATGTGCCACAACCACATCGTGACTCAATCACACCATCAAATACTGCAGGTTGGTCATTGCTCAAGTAACCACTCATTATCTATGAAGTCCTTCCAGCAGGATCCAAGGATCCTCCAAGCAGACCTGGTACCAAAGACATCCAGTCAGAGTACAAGTCTGACAGGTTTGAAGAGTTGGACCTTCTACAGATATCAGCATCACCAATCATGTGTGACCTTTGACCTTCTGTCTCCATAAGGTCTTCACAGGCATCTGTGGATCTCAAAGACTGAGGACCCAGAGACACGAGCGTCTGTGCTGAGATCAGTGAACATCTGTACAAGTTCAACACTTTCACCACACACACATTTTGCAGTAAAATAAAAATATTGTTTTTGGTGACGCTCCTACTGCAGCACAAATATGTTTATTGATCTTAATCCAACAATAAGACCATCACAGTCCGTCACAGGTCCCTTCCCCAGTGCAGGCCGGCGCCCGGTTCCAGCTGGCTCGTGTGGAGGCACGTCACTCGCTTTGTGAGGGAACATCAGCTATGACTCAGTGTTTGATGTTGTTTTGCTGCTTCTACCTTTTGAAGTGTGCGTTATTGTCTCAGACCACAAGGCTGATCAGATCTAATTTTGTAAATATGCGTTGTTTACTTAAGCTGGATGACATGGGCGTGGCCATTAGCATTTCAAAAGTGACACACAGTTGTTTGTTGCGGGTGATTGCTAATTGGAGAAGTGGTTCCATCAAAGAGGACACTGAGACACATGTTTGATCTAACAACTACTAAATGCTTCCACGTCAGCAATGGCGACCAGACAGCTGCGTGATGTGCTTTAATGGAAGTCATCCTCGGCAAAGTGTGGAACCCCTTCAATTCAGATCATGTGTTTAAGGTTCACTGATCAGTACCAGCTCCTCCACCAAAACATGAGGAACAACCGTTAAAGGCTGAACGTGGAGTTTTAGAACTTCATCATAGTTTCCTGCACTGCTGAGTGACGCTCTGATGTTAGGTGTTAGCATTACATTGTGTGATCTGATTTTGAAAAACGATGTCTGAAAATACTTTAGTTCCTCGTCATGGCTGAAGAAACGTAGCATTTTAAAGAAGTCCCTCGGTGATGGTTTCTGGTCCGTGTGCATTTCTGAGCCTGAACCAGGCAGTGGGACTGATCAGACAGGGCCGGGGGGGAACAATCAAACGGGGTGGGGGGAACAATCAGACGGGGCGGGGGGAACAATCAGACAGGGTGGGGGGAACAATCAGATGGGGCGGAGGGAATGATCAGACAGGGCTGGGAAGGA
This sequence comes from Thalassophryne amazonica, assembly GCF_902500255.1. Taxonomy (NCBI): domain Eukaryota; kingdom Metazoa; phylum Chordata; class Actinopteri; order Batrachoidiformes; family Batrachoididae; genus Thalassophryne; species Thalassophryne amazonica. Next base: position 5,281,119 of record NC_047116.1, on the reverse strand, counting down.
CGATCAGACGGGGAGGGGGGACAATCATACCACCATGCCATGCAGTACCGACCCAGACTGCTCAGCGGAAACTAAGCTGTAAGCATACGCTGACTAAATCGTCAAGGTGTGACAAGGCCCTTAGATGCTTATCCGCAACAGCATCAACACTAACAAAAAGAACGAATACTATCCCGTTAGATCCTTAATTGGAACAGTATCAATACCAACAAAAAATGACCGTCCCGTTAAATCCGAGGTGGCCAATGAGGGCCGAGACACTGCAGGTTTTCCTTGCAACCAATCACCTCAGCGGGTGGGTTGTTAATAAGCTTCTCCCCTGAACATAAACACCTGATCATCAATGAAATTGGTAGAAAGGAAAACCTGCAGTGTCTCTGCCCTTCGTGGCACATGATTACCCGCCCCTGTTTTAGATCCTTATTTGCAAAAGTATCAATACTAAGAAAGAAATCATTTTTATCCCATTAGATCTTTATTTGCAACAGTATCGATGGTCTGATTGCTCTCTAGATTCTTTACCAATTCAGCAGATACCAGGACTGGAGCAAATTTTACCTGCTTAACTGAACTCCATAGAGCATAAACAGTGTAAAAGGACTGGTGAGGGAACCCTCCAAGACACCTGTGACAATTCTGAAAGTGTTTAAAGCCTCAGTGGCTTTGATTAGGGAGACTTATCTGTTGCTTCATCTGAGAGTGGATCATCAATCCAGGCTGCAGGTGCGCCCATGTGTCTTCCAGCAAACGTGAGCCTTGATAACTGCAGAGTTTGTGGCAGTGCTTTCAGTTCCTGTTCTCCACTGGCATTTCCAGCTGATTTCAGAGACTAACGCTGCTCTGTGGACTCTGCAGGAGCTGTGTCAGTGACATCAGCTGGTAGAGTCTCAGAAGCCATCTCCATGCGGTTTTCTTCATGACTGGCTTTAAGGTCACGTTAATGACTCAATCATTTGTCTCCTCTTCCAGGGATGTTTGTCCACTCCGCCCTCAGTTTGCTCACTCTGCTTGTTCTCTTGCTTCCTTTAGGAGCAGCTTCTTCAGTTCATTCCTTTAATTGGTCATGGAGACTTTTTGCTCCCCAGAGGGCTTCACTTACTTCATTAGGACTTCCTGCTTCTGGTTGGCTCCATCGTTCTCTCCAGTTTCCACGACGACTCTGCATCAATGAACAGGGACAGTAACTGTTTGCTCATTTGGCAACTGGGCAAAAGCATCATGTGAATAAAATAATTGTTGGCAGAGAGGATTCTGACATCCTCATTTTTATTTATTGTATGTATGCATGTATCTGTGTTTATGTGTGCATGTGTGTGTATATATATATATATATATATATATATATATATATATATATATATATATATATATATATATATATATATATATATATATATATATATATATATATATACGACAAGAAATACCAAAAAAGTGTGCACAATTAATCAATGAACTCTAATTTACAAAACAAAACCAGACATAACACAACACACACAAGCTTGAAAATTCAGATTTAAAATGTGATCCATAGTTGAGGTTTGTCAAATATTAATGTTTGAATTCTGTTTGTGATACTTTGTTTTTCATCACATCGGGCTTAAATGTTCAGAAAAAAAGGACTCAGCCTGCTCCTCTTCCACAATCTGGTCATTTGTAGCCGTTAATCCAGAATCTTTAAAAACCATCAGATGACAGGAAGCAGTTTGAAAAAAACTGCACTTACTGCTTTCAAACAACTTTTTCCGTAATGAGGGTTTGAGAAGAATTTACACAAAGCGTTCAGCGTGGAGATCAGATGCACACGGCTCTAATGTCCCCATCACCAGCTGGCTGGAAAGCTAATGAGCGCCGTGAAGATGAAGCTGGTTTCTCAGTCCACTGAGTCCCGGTGCCTCTGGCCCACATCTGTGGAAATGTTTAATTTAGGATGTGAAGGTTCTGGGCAAACTCATGAAATGTTAAAACTAGACACCCGCTCTGATCTTCATTCAGAGGATGAAGAATAGCTCAGATTCACACGGGTGTCCACCCAGTACTGTTGGGTTTAAACTACCATCCGTGGGCAGCAGAAGGTCTGGGGTTCGAGTCCACCCATTGTGCAGTTTCATCCCACCATCAAACACATGCACATTAGGGTCTGCTCCTTTCTCTGCCCCTGAGCAAGCGTCAGCATCAGCACACCTGGAGTTGGACTGTGGCTGCCTGTGGGTCCGAGCACGTGGATCGTGTCCACATGTAAATGATGACGGTTAAACCCAAAGGACACATTTCAATCACGATAAAGGTTCTTCTCAGTAACACATTCATTCATCACGACATTCCTGTGTGCGGAATATAACCGATAACCACTGTTGTTGTCAACATCTGCGGCCTGGTTGTGCTGTGATGAACCTTTTTGTCTATGAGCTGAGAAAACAAGGTGCTAAGTGTTTTTATTTGTTGATTGTCATCCTGTGTGACAGAAATGTGGTGACAGACTGACTGTTTTATTCATTTTGTGAGAAATCACACAAAAGCTCATTATTCAAGTTAACAGCCTCCCCCCCTCGCCCCAGCAAAAAATAACATTAAAACTAAGTTAAATTAAATTTAAAAACTAGAGCGCAAACCTCAGACAACACTAGTTTCCAATTCCACAAATTTTTACCTTGAAATTTTTTTCAAAAAGTGGCTTTTCATAAACTAATTTATAATACAAAATATAGATCATTGGGGCTTTTCAATATTAAAATCAAATATCTGCTAAATCCACACTCCAGATCAGATCCGGATCAAATTTAGTCTGTTCATTGAGAGTGTCAGTTCACACTTCATTGTCACAAATGAGAGGGATGAGGCACTGCCGACTGAGATATCATGCAAATTATGCATTAAATGGAGTTTTCAATGTTAAATTTAAATGACCACAAAATCTATAATCTGGATCAGATCTGTATCAGACTTTACCAGTTGATAAAGGATACCATCCTACAAACATGAAACATATTCAATATTTTTTAACCAAGTTAATTTGATGTTAAGATTTTTCTTGACTTTGACCTATGACCTTGAAAACTGAATCAGTTCTTGCCTATCAGGATATGAATCATCTGTATAAAAAAATATATATAAAAAAAACCACAACAATATATGAAAAATGGTGGGTTACAGGCTGTTAACAAACAAACAAACAAACAGAGGTAAAAACATAATTCCGTGAAGCGACAGCCACAAATATCACCAAAACGCAAACACTGTGAAGTGACAGCTGCAAATATCAGCAAATCCAAATACCGCAATGCGACGGCTACAAATATAAGCAAGTGCATATTTGGCAAAGCAGCAGGCGTGAATATCAGTAAATGCAAATACCACAAAGTGATGAGTGCAAATACTGCAAAGTGATGGGCACAATTATCAACAAATGCAAATACTGCAAAGTGACTGAAGGAAATATCACCAAACGCAAATACTGCAGTGACTGAAGCAATTATCAAGAAATGCAAATACCGTGAAGAGACTGAAGCACATATCAGCAAATGCATATACCGGAAAACGATGGGCTCAAATATCAGTGAACGCAAATAGCGAAAATGCCAGGAGCAAACGTAATTACAGGGAAATGCCGGGTGCAAATATCAGCAAACACAAATACTGTGAAATGCCAGATGAAAATATCAGCAAATACCATAAAATGACGAGCTCAAATATCAGTAACTGCAAATACTGGGAAATGCCAGGTGCAAATATCAGCAAATACCGTAAAACGACGGGCGCAAATATCAGCAAATGCAAATACTGGGAAATGCTGTGTGCAAATATCACCAAATACAAATACTGCAAAGTAATGGAGACAAATATTAGCATGTGCAAATGCCGTAAATCAGTGGGTACAAATATCAGCAAATGAAAATACAGAGAAGTGATGGGGCAAATATCAGTAAATGCAAATACTGGGAAATGCTGTGTGCAAATATCAGCAAATGCAAATACCGCAAAGCGATGGAGGCAAATATCAGCAAATGTAAGTACGGCAAAGCGATGGGCGCAAATATCAGCAAATGCAAATACCGCAAAGTAAGGAGGCAAATATTAGCATATGCAAATGCCGTAAATCAATGGGTGCAAATATCAAATCAAATCAAATCAATTTTATTTATATAGCGCCAAATCACAACAAACAGTTGCCCCAAGGCGCTTTATATTGTAAGGCAAGGCCATACAATAATTACAGAAAAACCCCAATGGTCAAAATGACCCCCTGTGAGCAAGCACTTAGTGACAGTGGGAAGGAAAAACTCCCTTTTAACAGGAAGAAACCTCCAGCAGAACCAGGCTCAGGGAGGGGCAGTCTTCTGCTGGGACTGGTTGGGGCTGAGGGAGAGAACCAGGAAAAAAAGACATGCTGTGGAGGGGAGCAGAGATCAATCACTAATGATTAAATGCAGAGTGGTGCATACAGAGCAAAAAGAGAAAGAAACACTCAGTGCATCATGGGAACCCCCCAGCAGTCTAAGTCTATAGCAGCATAACTAAGGGATGGTTCAGGGTCACCTGATCCAGCCCTAAGTATAAGCTTTAGCAAAAAGGAAAGTTTTAAGCCTAATCTTAAAAGTAGAGAGGGTGTCTGTCTCCCTGATCTGAATTGGGAGCTGGTTCCACAGGAGAGGAGCCTGAAAGCTGAAGGCTCTGCCTCCCATTCTACTCTTACAAACCCTAGGAACTACAAGTAAGCCTGCAGTCTGAGAGCGAAGCGCTCTATTGGGGTGATATGGTACTATGAGGTCCCTAAGATAAGATGGGCCCTGATTATTCAAAACCTTATAAGTAAGAAGAAGAATTTTAAATTCTATTCTAGAATTAACAGGAAGCCAATGAAGAGAGGCCAATATGGGTGAGATATGCTCTCTCCTTCTAGTCCCTGTCAGTACTCTAGCTGCAGCATTTTGAATTAACTGAAGGCTTTTTAGGGAACTTTTAGGACAACCTGATAATAATGAATTACAATAGTCCAGCCTAGAGGAAATAAATGCATGAATTAGTTTTTCAGCATCACTCTGAGACAAGACCTTTCTAATTTTAGAGATATTGCGCAAATGCAAAAAAGCAGTCCTACATATTTGTTTAATATGCGCATTGAATGACATATCCTGATCAAAAATGACTCCAACATTTCTCACAGTATTACTAGAGGTCAGGGTAATGCCATCCACAGTAAGGATCTGGTTAGACACCATGTTTCTAAGATTTGTGGGGCCAAGTACAATAACTTCAGTTTTATCTGAATTTAAAAGCAGGAAATTAGAGGTCATCCATGTCTTTATGTCTGTAAGACAATCCTGCAGTTTAGCTAATTGGTGTGTGTCCTCTGGCGTCAGAGAAGTGATGGGGCAAATATCAGTAAATGCAAAGACTGCAAAGTGGCGAGAGAAAATATCAGCAACTGCGAATACCTGGAAGTCATGGTCAAAAACATCAGCAAATGCAAATAACGGGAAACAACAGGTGCAAATATCAGTCAATGCAAATGCCGTGAAGCGATGGGTGCAAATCCCAGAACCTTCTGATTTAATACATTATGTTCTTTGTTGCTTTTTTGGTGATGGGTTTATAACTGAGTCTGAAGTGGTTCATATGAGAATTATCACCTCCAAATGTGTTTAGAGGAGCAGCAGTGGTGTTACTGCTCCAAAGGAAGGAGCTGAATTTCAGCATGTTGGCTTGTTCATGAGTGTGGGGAGGATGGAGCGTGAGAATGACAGCCAGATTTGTTCATCCTCTGATGTTCTGGTGGTGAAGATAGCGCTTGAGCAGACAGAGAAGTTCTCAGTTTAAAAGTGAATGTGTTTTCTGACTTTCATCAAAGTTCTTGAACTTTGGCAGTGACCAACAAACTCACAAAACCTTACCTTCCTTCTAGCATGGAGACTGCAGACAGGGTGATGAGTTCGTACAAGGAACACCTGAAAGAAGACTGTCAAAGACGTTCAGACTTTTTTTTTTTTTTTTTCTTTTTTTTTGATGTTTTCCAGACATATCCAACTGGGAGGATTTTTTTGGAAACTTCTTGGCTTCGACAGGGAAAAATTGGAGGATGCAAACAAGGACAGAAAGTTTATGGATTATCACATTTTGGTCAAAACTATGAGGCGCAGGTTGAGTCCAACGACGCAGACAAGACACTTCACCAACATTGTATCAGTCCACTGAGCTGTAAATGGGTACTTGATTCAGCTGAGGCAGTGACCTGCTTCAGCCTGGCTCAGTGTACAGAATCCATAAATAAGGACTGTCACCAGCAGGCCTTCCTATGCAGGACTTCCTTCTCAATTATGGTTGTGAATATCACTGAAGCAGTTGTAGACCGTCATTAGCAGTTATCTCAAGCTCCATTCTCACTTTCACAGATATGCAGTCCAGAAAGTCACAGTTCATAACTGTGAAACTGAGGTGTGTGAAAATCACTGCTGTGTGTGTGATCTAGCACATTTGATGTGTGCAAAAACAACTGTGAAAAACAACTGTGGCATGCTTCTAGTGTAACTTTAGCACAAGCTTGGCACTTCTGGAAAACCGATGGGAGATATAAATATCTGTCTGTGGTCAGAAGGTCACTTTATGTTTAATGTTTTGTTTTGTTTTGTTTTCATGTATGGAAGCCACCATGTGTAGCTGCTACTTCAGTAACAAGGACCCAAATAAAGAATAAAGACCATGACATGATGACAAAGTCTGCCTGTGGCCTGAGGACCATCATGTGGTTGAAAATGGGGAAATATTTCTTCAATGATGTCTGACTCTGATTGTTACCCTTTGACCCCGTTCAGACTGGGTTTGACAATCCAGTTTGATTTGGGCCAAATAGGTTTTTCTGGCCAAAACAGATTTTAGCAGGATTGTTTTGAGGTTGGCAGCATGGTGGCTTAGTGAATAGCATTATTGCCTCACAGAGAGAAGGTCATGGGTTTGATTCCCACCTGTGGTCTTTCTGTGTGGAGTTTGCATGTTCTCCCTGTGTTTGCGCGGGTTCCCTCCTGGTGCTTCGGCTTCCTCCCACATCCAGAGACATGCAGGTTAGGTGGACTGGAAACTTTAAAATGTCCGTAGGTGTGGATGCGTTTGTTTGTCTGTATGTGATCCTACGACAGACTGGCGTCCTGTCCAGGGTGAACCCTGCCTCGTGCTCTATGACTGCTGGAATAGGCTCCAGACCCCCACGGCCCTTAATTGGACTATGTGGTTGAAGATGAGTGTGTGTGAGTGTTTTGAGGTCTGAATGCAGACAGGTCTAGAATCCAGCTAGCTCAGTGATTATGATGTCAAAACCTTCTTCACTACATGTCGTGCGCGCGCAGCGTCCTCTCCAGTGTGATGGCACTCAGTGCGGCTGGAGGAGCCCAAACAACCTTCTTTCTCTGTGGTTTCTTCTCACCAAGAAAATCCACCAGGTGCATCTGCTTCCAGGTGTCACACGCACTCCGAGTCCACGCACACAGACCCACACACTCTCAGGTCTGGATGCAGGACATTCTTACAGAATTCCTTGATTTGGTTTCGCCAAAGATTTTGGCTTGAGCCGGTTGAGTTTGGATGTGTGTGCAGGATGAGCCACATCTGTCCAGCTGGAAAGCAATCTGGATTGAATTGGGTTCCAGCCAGATTACCAACCCCAGTCTAAACTGGATGTGTTTGAATGATCAGTCATGACGGCTGCTCTCTGATATGTACATGGTTCCTTCACTGCAACATTTCTGTCTCTGCATCTTTTTATGTTGTTTTGTTATTGGTACCTTGGTCAGAGCGGATGGTCGCCCCACTCAGTCTGGTCTGCTGGAGGTTTTCCTCCTGACGACGGTTGCTCATAAAAACTATTCATAAGAAAGAGAATAAAAAATAGGCTTTAAGTCGTGACTTAAAAATGTCCACAGACTCCGACTGTCTCACGGTCGCAGGAAGACCGTTCCACAGAGCGGGTGCACGATAAGAAAAAGCTCTTTGACCTGCTGACATAGAAAACCTGTAAAGCCTACTTTTAGTACACAAAAAATTCACAAGAGGTATTGATAAGGGAATTGATAAGGATTTGGATCGATAAGCGGATTCGATAATGGTATTGATATTGATAAAATCTTATCGATACCAATCCCTAGACCTCACTGGTGAGAAATGCCTCGGGGTGAGTTTTGTTGTGATATGACGCTTATAAATAAATTGAACTGAATGATTTTGCACCTCACCTTGAGATTGAAGACATCTGGAAGAACATCTGCGATGGGTTGCACGCCACGGCTGGTCATCTCAGTATGAGAGCCGTCCTGAAACCAGCAGTTGTTAAAATAATGGGTTTTCTTTGTTTTCTCTTTAAACCTGACAAACAGAATTACAAAATCCTTCATTTTCCAGCTCAGAACAATTGAACGTCTCACCGAGCATCACTCAAACCAACTATTCTCTCCTTGTCTGTCCAAAGATACACTGAAAATAAGATTGTGTTGTTGAGATTTTTTCAGTTCAGGAGGTTCAGTGTTCTTTCCTCTCCACGGTTTGTGCCGATGTTCATCTGCGGTTCACATTAGAGGTTAAATAACCAGGCACTAATGTTTCCTTCGGGCTCGACTAAAGCTCGCAGCGCAACAGCTGTGCGGCACCGTCAGCTTTTTCCTCAGGACGCCCACAGCCACAGCTGTTTCCCAGTCAGAGACGGAGCGGAGAGTAAACAGCAGCAGAGTTCCACCGCTCCTTAATGAGACGCTGGGAACGAGCCTGCAGGTGCTCCAGCGGGGCCCTGAAGGACCACTCCACCGCCTGAGAAATAAGATGCTTTGCAGAGCTGAGAGCAAAGACAGATCTGAAGCAGACAACATGAACAGCCGAGTCGCAGTGCAACGTTTCTCCAGGTTCCTTCTCTTCTTCTTTTCTTTCTTTTGTGGCTCAGGATGTTCCTTCTGTGTTTGTGCCCAGGACCCAAACCCACGGCGGGTTTCTGCAGAACACAAGTGTGCTGATAACTGATAATCTGATGAAAATTAGTGGTTGATGATTATCGACGCCGATAATCGGTTGACACCTACTTAAGTCTTAAGTCTTATCGTGGGACTTTCAACACCCTTAAGCGCCGTTCATAACAAGCGTGCAGACGTGACATTTTGGTGTGATCACAAGAGAAAAGATCCATGTGTAAGCTAGCAGGAGCTCTCCACCCGTTCCTTTGACACTCTGCACTTTCATCAGAAACTGAAGTGTTACCATGGTAACGGCCAAAAACGATAAACTCCACATCTACTGACGCTAGAGAGCAGATCCTGGGCTTAAATTATTCACAGACTGCATCTTTATATTTGCTCCAAGTAAAAATCATTTTTCCATGAAATGGCCAGAAACACTTGTTTTGACCTCTGACCCCAGTGAAATCAAGCTGACCCCCTGAGACCAGAATGCATTTTCTCCTGTTGTGATATTTTTTTAACAAAAATATATTTAACTCACCAACAGAAAGAACCTGAACAGTGGATTTATTTTATTTCTCTACTTGAGCATTTTGGGGGTTTTTTTTGTCTTGTTTTGTTTTTTACAAAATGAGTTGAAACACTTCAAACCAAATGTGAACAATTAGTGTGTGGACAGGAGGAAACGGTGTGTTAATTAAATGAACAAAGTGCCACGACACCTTCAGAGAGATGAGAGATTATTGTGCTGAGATATAAAAGATTCTTTCTCATTCTATTCAGAATAAAAACTATTCACCACCTTCAGATGTGACTGAAAACGATCCAGACGAGACACTGAAATGAAGGTCTGGTCACAGGAAAAAAAAACATGCTAATTCAACAGAAACAAATCAATAAAAACATGTCAGTGGTAATATTTCATTGATTTGAAATTATGTTAAAGGCTTCCTTCCAGAGCAACTGATCAAACTGCTGCATAGTTGGAGGACAGTGTTTAAACTCTACATAAACAGAGCTTTGTGATGTCACAAAAGATTTAGACACGATGAAAATCTTCCTTCAAAACGTCCCTGAAATTCATGTTATGAGTTGGGACGATCACAGAATCACTGCCAACGAACAGATCACATGTAGTCACTCTATCGCCACCCAGAGGCTGGAATGTTCATTAGCCGTCATGTCTACAAGATGATTGAAGTTAAATAAAAAAAATTAGTGTTTCATATATTTGTTATTTTGTACTTGGACTAAATAGTAATTCTAATCCAATTACATTTTTCCACAAGTCTGATTGGTTAATCGTGTGAGATTTCAGACTGTATAATATCGGGTGTAAGGTCACAAAATATTCAACCGTTTCACATTTCATGTATTACTGTGCGCCCTGATCGCGTGCTCTGCTGCACAGAGGTCAATGATGCCGGTGTCAGCTCAGAGTGAGAGAAAGTTGCGTAGTGATGACGCCGCTGAAATGGGTGAATTTAAGCTAATACAAAAGTATTGATCTGGATTCTGATACAGAATTACTGTTTCACATTTGATGGATTACTCTGCGCCCTGACCGCTGCTGGAGCGACGCTGCCTCGATGGTAAGCCTCGCTGACCGTTTACCTACAGAAAAATAAACCGTGCAAACGATGGAATTGTATTAGAAAGGGAAGAACCCCCTCGTGTCTGATGATTTGCAGACATTCATGCTGGATTACGGTCGCAAATATCTATTTAAAGCTCAATTGTATAACCAGCACGAACATCTGCAAATCATCAGACACGAGGGGGTTATTCCCTAAATGTCATCAGTGTGACAAGAGGGGCGGGGCTTCCTGTCAGTCACTCAGTTATATGAAAACAAGCAGGCGTTACGTACAGAAGCTTCCAGACCATCTGCAGGACCTTCAGTGTCCTCTGCTTGTCCCCTGGATGAGGTGAAAACAAAAAGCTGTCTGAATCTGGTCATTGTGGGTAAAAGTGTTTTTGTAAACTCATTCTTGGATTGAACGCTGACTTCAGCAAAGAGACCTCGTGTGTGCAGTCGGAGCGTGATGTCATTAATGGTGTGGGTTACTTGCTGCAGATGGTGCACTTCCAGATCGAGGTCTGTTAGACTCACATTCTGGCTAATGCCTCCTTAAGTGAGCCTCTTCAGCACTGCAGGAGCGCAGAAACAACGTGTCAGAGCCAATCGCTCAGCGGCGCTGCGGTGTGCACGCCGCTCTTTGTTCTATCAACTGTGCCACAGCAAATTAAGACTTTCAGCAATAATGCATCAGAATTCTGCTGCAGAAGGATCCACCAGCCACATCAGGCTTTGCTCTTGCTTCTGAAAAACATTTTCATCTTCATATAAGTTTGGCTTATTTTCCGGACTGGAAGTTGCACCGTCATGAACAGGAAAAAAAAACAAAAACATGTCTGTTAGTCACATTTATTTTGAAATGTAGTGCTCCTGCTATGACCAAGAATAAGCAAAATAATTTAATTAGCATATTATGTATTTATAACTCAAACCCTGTGCTGGAAAGCAGAAGCTAATGACCTAGTTAATGTTCTTTCAAAAAGCCAAAAACACAAGTATACTACTTCTTTTGCCTACTGAAGAGATGACCCCAGCTGAGATAAGTGTGTACTGAAAATAAAAAAAATTAAAAAAAATGTTCTGACTTAAAAACTCAGCACGTTATTTATTCATAAAGCAAAAAAAAAAAAAAAAAAACTGTAAAGAATAGTAGACTTAGTTTAGATGACTGGGTGTTGCTGTTCTTGTTTCATAAAGTCCAAACAAGGGTTGTGCCGAGTAGTATGCAAAGTTCATTCCAGAGCATTCTCTTTCAGTTTGAGAGCATGTTTTCTTAAAGTTACCCACTTTCTGACAAAAAGAACATATTTTATATTCAGAACTTCTGCTCCTGCTTCTGATGCAGGGTGTGAATCATCTCATTCGGTATATAGGAGCAGCTTGTCATGTGTGGAGATGGTGCCATCTTGTGGCCACATATGATAATACAGTATTTTTGTTTTGTTTTTTTCATATACAAGTTACTTGGGAATATAAACCACAGGACCTCCTAAACAAGTAAAAAAAAAAGTGACTTAGTGTCTGGAAAACAACTGTAAATATTAAACATTTAACATCATAATTTTACGAGGAAAATATTGAAAATAATGAGAATATTGGCACATTGAGCGTCACTGACAATGTTTCACTTTACAGAACAGCTAAACAAGATCCCAGATTGATGAATATCCATATTACCAAACAATATGTGCTTTATCAAAAGAACAATCTACATATTATATGTTTATAGTTTAGTGAAGGTCTCACAAAAATCCTCTGCATCATGTCAGAACACTACATTTACTCATTTCAGATTGAAATCAGGTTCAGGTGTGATTTTTAATCACGTTGCTTTATAGCTCTTAATCATATTATTTCACAAATTATACAGAGATGCAATCAGACAAAAACTGAGGTGGAATCTATGCTGTTTCTGAAAAAAAAAATCCTGTAAATGTTCCTGATTCCATGTGGAGGAAAGAAGCCGATTTGTCAAATATGTTCCTGAGCAAAAACCCTGAACCCTGAATTGTTACCGGTGTGCAGCTCAGCGCTTTGTATTGATGCATCGCTGCAAAATGTTCTGAGCATCTGGTATCAGATGTAGAAGCTCCATAGAAAAACCATTTCCACAACTCACTGTCGACATAAAGCAGGAGGCGAGACGCCGCAAAGTGTCTGATTAACGCCGGGATGGAGGAGAGTGCCGCTCAAACGACACATTTACATGAAGCATAAATATGAATCTGAGCGTATAAACAGCAGTTTGATTTACATCAATGATTTAAGTGGATTTAGGAAATACACACGTGTTCCGGCAGCAGTCCAGATCCAAGTCCTGGTGCAGGAGAAGGACGTCTCAACGTGGAAAACTAGAAAACTTTAAAAACTGACCCAAAAGCAAAGTGCAACTTCAAAGAAGCAACCTTGAGTAAAAACATTAAAAGGGCACGACTGCAGGAAATGAAAAGAAAAAAGCTCAGGCAGCAATAAAAAAAAGCAAAAATGCAATTTATTCATTCAAAAGGACAAGTGGGTCCAAAAGGAAAACTTTATAGTGCTTTTAAATAAGTGGAGCCTAATGCACTTTCTGATGGGTTACAGAAAAATGAAATATAAAAATATTTATTCATGTATTTATTTATTTACAGATTGATGACGTTTGTGTGTGATAATGACAATGAACCTAAGAGAGGAAGCCGGGGAGGAGCTAACAGAGGAAACCAGCAAAGGGGAGGAGCTAAGAGAGAAAATCTGCAGAGGGGAGGAGCTAAGAGAGGAAACCAGTAGAGGGGAAGAGCTAAAGGTGGAAACCAGCAGAGGGGAAGAGCTAAGAGAGGAAACCAGCAGAGGGGAGGAGCAAAAAGAGGAAAACAGCAGAGGGGAGGAGCTAAAGGAGGAAAACAGCAGAGGGGAGGAGCTAAGAGAGGAAACCAGCAGAGGTGAGGAGCTAAGAGAGGAAAACAGCAGAGGGGAGGAGCTAAAGGTGGAAACCAGCAGGGGGGAGGAGCTAAAGGAGAAGACCAGCAAAACCGAGGAGCTAAAGGAGGAAACCAGCAGAGGGGAGGAGCTAAGAGAGGAAACCAGCAAAGGGGAGGAGCTAAGAGAGAAAATCTGCAGAGGGGAGGAGCTAAGAGAGGAAACCAGTAGAGGGGAAGAGCTAAAGGTGGAAACCAGCAGAGGGGAAGAGCTAAGAGAGGAAACCAGCATAGGGGAGGAGCAAAAGGAGGAAAACAGCAGAGGGGAGGAGCTAAAGGAGGAAAACAGCAGAGGGGAGGAGCTAAAGAGGGAACCAGCAGAGAGGAGGAGCTAAGAGAGGAAACCAGCAGAGGTGAGGAGCTAAAGGAGGAAAACAGCAGAGGGGAGGAGCTAAAGGAGGAAAACAGCAGAGGGGAGGAGCTAAAGGGGGAACCAGCAGAGGGGAGGAGCTAAGAGAGGAAACCAGCAGAGGTGAGGAGCTAAAGGAGGAAAACAGCAGAGGGGAGGAGCTAAGAGAGGAAAACAGCAGAGGGGAGGAGCTAAAGGTGGAAACCAGCAGGGGGGAGGAGCTAAAGGAGAAGACCAGCAAAACCGAGGAGCTAAAGGAGGAAACCAGCAGAGGGGAGGAGCTAAGAGAGGAAACCAGCAGGGGGAGGAGCTAAAGGTGGAAACCAGCAGAGGGGAGGAGCTAAGAGAGGAAACCAGCAGAAATGAGGATTAAGTTCAGGTTTAAAGGTCATTAAAGGTCAGTTCCATACTTGAGTGCTGGTCTTCCGGCTGTCTAATGATCCTGAGATGTGGGCTGTGAAGGGAGTGCAGGAGGAGAAGTGAGAATCCTGACATGGAGGGATGTGTGGAGTTCCACAGCTGGACAGAATAAGAAATGACAGAGTCAGATTTAAAGAAGATGAGGAGGACTATCTCAGAAATCCCACAGAAGTAGGTTGTGGTGGTTTGAAGGTGAAGATGAGTTATTGATTAATGTGACACTTGAGAGATGAGAGAAAAAAAGGAGAAGGATGGAGGATGGATGAATGGATGAAGCAAATGAAGAGTTGAAGGAAGAGGAGGTTCAGGACCAGACTGTGGAGGAAGTCCATCAGAAGAACTGAGTCACTCAGAAAACAGCCAACACCTCACATGAGAGTGAGATTATTCAGTTTTAAGAGCCCAGATGTCACCAGACTCATTATGTGCGTTATACACAGAGACCGTAAGAAGCCTATTGTCTGTCTTTGAGGTCAAAGTTCAAAGGTGGCTCGGCTGCTCAGCTGTACTTCAGTCATTTGGTCTGCAGTGTTCAGGTGATTTTTCTGTGATTCTCAAAAAGCAGGATGCTGGACTGGTTTTTGGCGAGTCAGCTGCACGGAGCCACTCAGCAGCTTGAGGTGTTCTCTGTGTAACTGGACAAACACTAGCTGTGGTTACATGGACCAGAAGTACTGTTTGATACCTTTCTTTGACCCGTCTAATTACCGCTGCTAGCCTCATTATGTTACTGTTGCCATAGCGACACTGATTCACTCTCAACCAGGCCACTAATTACAGTGAAAATCCAAGCTGGGCTCCAAACCCGCCACACTGTGCTTACATTAATGAGCCTGTGACACCTCGGTTTCAGTCAATTACACGTCTAATGAACGAGTCTGATCGTTTGGCTGCTGGTGTTTATTTCACTAATTAGTAGGAAACTGGAACCACCTACACGGTGAACAGATGAATGAATGAATGCACCCGTGGTGCTTGTCTGACGTTTGGAGTCCATCGTGTCTGTGCTCGCATGGACTGGCTGCTGGGTGGACCCAGGAAGTCCAGTGGACCCAGGAAGTCCAGTGGACCCAAGGAGTCCAGTGGATCCAGGGAGTCCAGTGGACCCAAGGAGTCCAGTGGTTCTGGTGCTTTTGTTGGCGAGGAAACGTTTGCTGACTTGGACTTCATGGACAATGATGGAGATCCTGATGGAAGCGCTCAAGACTATTTGTGAGGAACTGGAGGGTCTGAGTTTCTGGTCATCTTGGATCAAGATGACAATCCAGGCCTTCACTCACATCCTGGACTCGGCCATCAGACTTGTTTCTCTGTGTGGTGACACAGTTGGACTTTTAAGCAGTGTTTTCAAAGTAACTTTGAAAAGTTACTTTTTTAGTTACTTTATACAGTTACTTCATTAGCAGCTTTATGCAATTATTTTATTAGAAGCTGCCAAAAACTTGCAACTAATAAGTAATGTAACTAATACGGTAACTAGTAATCCAACTTGGTTACTCTTAAGATTGAGCAATCAGCAAAGTAACTAATCAGCAAAGTAACTAATCAGCAAAGTAACTAAATCTTAAAAATAACCAGGTTAGATTATGAGTTACTTTATTAATTACATTCAGCAGCTGTCAGCAAGTTGTCCACAGCTGCTAATGAAGTAACTGTATAAAGTAACTAATGAAGTAACTTTTCATAGTTACTTTGGTAACACTGCTTTTAAGGATGTTCTCTTATGTCAGCAGTGAGGTTCAGGTCTCTGGGTCTTTGCCCTTTCAGGCTGAGGGACACCTAGGAAGACCTTATGGGGTCAGAGGTGTTTGGTGATGCTGATATCTATGTAGCAGAAGAAAATTCAGCTAATTCTTCACCACAACTGTCCTGTACAGTGTCAGTAAAAACACAACAGACACCCCCCAATCTGTCTATCAACCTCACACTCCAACTTACCTCCACTTGGGGCAAAATCTCTCCCTGACTCAGAGGGAACAATCCACCGTTTTCAAACAGAAAAATAATCAATCAGCCTTTTTTTTTATCCAACATCTTTGCTGTACTGTACCAGAACTTTGGGGGGGGGGGGGGGTTTACAACCCTCTCAGGCCCCCTCTAGATCTGCCACTGACGTCTTCTTGTCAATTTAGACGAAAGACTTTAGAACATCATAACTGGGGAGAAATCTGTCAGTTGCATCCCAAAGTAAGTGAGTTCAGGACGCGACGTCAGCAGGAAGGAGAAGCTGAAGATACAATCAGATGGTCATCAATCTTAGACGTCCTTATTGGACACGGTGAGCATTAATCATTGAAAATCAAACAGACTCTCTGACAAGTTTTACTTCTGCTGTCCACATGTCCAACATGTTGTCACATCTCACTTTGAGAACTTGTGGACCTTGTGGAGTCCCATCTGCTGGGTTCAGCTGAACCTGTGCTGGAAGCAGAGCTGCACGTGAAGACATTTAAATCGAGCTGCAAGCTTTTTGTTTGCACAGGCTGTGGCAGGAAGGAACAGTAACGCTGATGGTGTTTTTCTGCAGCAGGAGGCTGTCAGGAGACCTGAGCGGCAGCAGAAACAAACGTGTAAAATCCATTTCAACAAAGCCTCAATATAAAGCCGAGCTCTGCAGCTGTGTGTGCTGCTGAACACGACGAACACGATCCCGTGCCTGGGAGGCTGCTGTGTCCACGTCTCTCTGATGGCTCGACCTCCTGATATGAATGGATTTAGTCTGGAACTTCTGACAGGAAACTGAAGAAGACCAAAGGACACACCCACATGTCACGTGACTGTGGTGGGTTGATGCTGTCAGGACGTGGTGATGGAACAGAGGCCTGACTGGATTGTTGCCATCCAGGATCCATATCAGTTTTGCAGTGTGATGAATGCAGGAATGTCTGGCTTCCCAAACCTGGTACCCCCAGACCTGGTACCCTCAGACCTGGTACCCTCAGACATGGTACCCTCAGACCTGGTACCCTCAGACATGGTACCCCCAGACCTGGTACCCTCAGACCTGGTACCCTCAGACATGGTACCCTCAGACCTGGTACCCTCAGACATGGTACCCTCAGACCTTGTACTCCCAGGCCCGAGACCTACAGGGTTCAGAGTCAGTCCCACCAGCAATTTGGCTGTAAAATTTCAAAACTAATGTCACTCCCTGCATTTTCCTGAGTATGAGACTTTTTTCTTTTTTACTTTTTTTTTTTTTGCTTGTTTTGTCAGTCCCGTGACTCCGTGAGAATTGTTCACCAACAAATCACGTGTTTAATAATAATAATGATAAATGGACTGCATTTCCATCTGAATTAGAACCTCAAAGCACTCAACCTCAAACCCTGAGTACAGGAGCCTGTACTCAGGGTTTTTGAAATGTAGCAATATCTCCACCTGGTGGACATTTACCATTAATGCAGGTACAAGAGAATGTTGCCAAATACTGGCGTATTAGAGGTCAAGAACTGATGAAAATCAGATATGCATCATGTTACATGATGTTAGAAAGTCCTAAGTCCTCTAACTTTTCTGGGCGGATCCCTGAGGTGTTCCCGTCATCTGGGAGATACAAACAATAAAAAATCAAAAGGGGAGGAATAATAATGACTGAATTATTTAGACGTGTGTATTTTAACATCCAATCCAATGTTAGTTTGGAAACAGCTGATTTGCTTCATGACATGAATCTCGTGGTTCAGAGAATTGATCTGTATTTGTTTGTAAACAAACTGTATATACGTTGACGGTATTGATTTATTATGAACTTCACAGTGAGTCTGGTGGATGTTTGTTGTTTCAATACATTCAGTTTGTAACAATAAAATATAGAAATCTTTCTTTTTTAAAACTCCAACACTGATGCGTATTTCCTGATCTGCGTTGGGTTTTGCTCTCTCGCTGGTGTCAATGGGTCTTTTGTGAGGCAGCGGAGACAAGTGTTTTTTGTGGCCTCAGTGCCATTTTTAAAGCCCTGGATGATTATTGGACTGCAGCAGCTGAAATGACGAACACGCCCCTGAAGATTAAACAGTGTTTTAATTAAATGAACCACTGAACCTCAGTGCCACGAAACGTCTCTCCTATTTTATTCCTGATATTAAAAACTTTTAATGCAAAATGTGTCGACCATGAAAAATTGGTTTTCTGTTTATGTCATTTTTAAAGTGTGAAAACAATCTGGAAGGTCTGAGGTGCTTCAACTTTTAAATGTTATCATATAAAGTTTGCATTTGTGGGACGTGATGTCGGAGCGGAAATTCTTCCTGAGAATCAGCCAGATATTGATACAGGACTGAAACCAGACATTTTGGAAATTAACCTTGATCTTTGACATGTACAAAGAATGTTTATACAACTAACAGTGGCCTCTACTGGCCACCAGGATGCTGCAGTTTTATAATTTATGCTTTATAGCTTTATAGCTTTATTGGCCTGTCTGTTTTTATTTTATGTTAAAGTCTTTTTTTCAGTTGAAACTTGGCCCAAAATATGAGGTTCGCTGGTCCTGGATCCACCACAACCCCAAATTTCACAGCTGAATATGCTTTAGAAACATGCAAAAATAAATTGTAAACTCAAGCAACAAAAACATTTGTGGAGTGATGTCCTTGATGTAATTTGCCAAACCAATGCATACCTAATCCCAGTTTAAAATAATATAAGATAAAATAAAGAAAATCAGATACCAATTTGGGCCCTTAAATCTGATGTAATAGTTGGTAAACATTGTGCTGTGAGTAATCGGGATAACGTTTTTTAAAATTAAAAAAAGCGATGGCGGGATAAATCGTTATCCAAAAACAGTGAATAGTGGGATTTAATTGGTGCACATTGGGAGTAATTTCATGTAAAAGTTTGTGACATCCTGATGTTGTCTTAATTTTTAAATTAGGATGACAAAATAACAACAGAAGATAGTTTTTGAGATGTTAATAGAGATATTTTTGCTTTTTCGAAAAGTTTGTAGAAAATGCAGGAAAAGAAAGTAACGTGTTTCCACACACGCTGGTGCATGAGCAAAAAATAAGTAAAATAAAACAAATGAATTATTAAATTGTATATTAGGAATCATATGTAATCAGGAATAACTGGTTCCAATTATATGTAATTATATAATGTAACTGGATATAAAGTAAAATTAATTTCACCAACAATTTTTAAAAATCTGACCTCAATTTCTTAAATTTTTGAAATCATTAACTGGAGATGGAACTTAGCAGCTGTTACACATCCTGTGATGTGAAGAGACTGCGTGTGCACATATCGTGATCATGCAACAAAAGATCTGTCTACTCTCCTGTGGACCTCTGACCAGGGGGAGAATTATTTTAAAGGTTGTTGCTATGGTGACAGGAGGCTACAGTGATGCTGAGTGATGTCATCCTGCTGGTTCATGTTTCATTGTCAGTCTGCAGTGAAATAAGCATCCAGGGTTTGATTTCTCATGAAAATGTCAGTTTTGATGTTTAGAATAGAATAGAACAGAACAGAATAATTCTTTATTGTCCACCGAGGTGAAAAATACAAACATAGTCATACATAAAAAGACCTATAAATAAATAAAATGTTAAATAAGATCTAGTAAAATTAAATAAAATAGAAGTAAAGCAGTTCAGGTTTTACCTGTGGATTGGTCACTTTGTTGAGTTCATAATGGCGACGGCATTTGGTATAAATGATTTTTTTAAAAGAACTTTCATGACAAATGTTACTTTTTCTTCAACTCCCCCTGTTTTTACTGAAGTTTGGGTTTCAAGTAGGAAGTGTACCAGAAGTCCTGAAATGCTCAAATCGCCCACTAGATGGTAACAAAAACTGCTCAAATGTGTGGGAAAGTCTTGACTGGTTTATTCATTAGAGAAGTTAACTTTTGGTGAAAATAAGGCGGACTGACAGACAAACATCAACTGACAGCTGCGTCTGTTACCCTTATGGACAACGTACTTGTTTTTAATCTGAACCACTGAAAAAGTGTCAATGCTGTTTTTACTCTGCTCGTATTCCAAAGTGCACAAAGTGGAAGTTTGTGGTGTGAACATGTAAATCGTATTGCACGCACGGTCGTCATACAGCACCAGATTGCTTTAACACGATTAATGAACTGAACTTGTCCAGACGTGTAGCTAATTAATTAACATGACGCTTTGCTAATATCTTCCCCGATGCTCTGTTTTCCAACAGACACGTTTTTAATTGGACATGTAACACCATCATGTAATTGTGTTCTGACTCTTTGAACCTGAATCCTGTTAATTGAGGTCTTTTCATTAATTGGATTTTCTTCTCAGAAACAAAGTTGGAAAATTAAAAAACGCAACCTGTTTGATTCTTTCTTCTTTCATAACCGGTCAGATGGAACCAATATAATCTGCATCCGGACAAAATGGAAAAATTAGGCAATTTTCACATGTTAACGAGCAAAATGAGCAGATTTATCTTCATGTTGCTGGAAACTGTAAAACAAACGCTGCTTCTCCATTTAAGAAGGTTTCATCTATGTTAAAAACAGAAACAATTTCTATCAAATGCGTGAGATTTTTTTGACTTTATTTTGTTATTGACAAAAACGAATCAGGTTTGCGTGAAGTTCTGTGTGGGACGGCCTGCTGGAGCAGATGACTCTGCAGGAGGGAGAGTTAATTAGTTGAATTCTAATTGAATCTGTCACTTCTCAGTGGGCATGTTACCATTTAACAGGTTTCTCTGTGTGATGGAAATTAATGTGGAAACAGAGCAAACTCCTGCCTTCAGTCACTGCAAATTAACTGCACTCTTTATTGTTTATTTGTTTGTTTATTTGCTTTTTCCTTTGGAATACTCCCAGTCATTCAGGGTCACCACAGTGGTTGTAGTCACTACCATCCAGGGTGGGAAATCCTTTTTGTCACCTATCGATAGAGACTTGAAAAATGTGCGGTACCCATCCCAAGGTGGCAGCTGTCACCAGGCCGGGGTCAGTGAAGGACGACACAGCCACACACAGCTTCTGGAGCATGTTCACCAGTTCAAGTTTTGGTCACTCTAGCAAGACCCGATGTAGCTGTCTGAGCTCATGCAAACTCCACCACTACTGAGCCAAAGATCATAAAGTCTCAACTTCGTTGGTCGGGCCACTGAGTCCACCGACTACCAGCTACCCAAAGCGTCTTTTCTATTCTGGACTTAGTTACGGCAAACAAACTCAAGGAGGTCAGAGGAAGCCCTACCAGGACAATCTTAAGCCCCATTTAAAGCTTTGCAAGACTGACCACCAAACAGGGAAGAATCTGCAACCAACCGTGTGCTGTGACGTAACACAGTAACCCAGGGGTGGGCAGTGAGGGCCAAGACACTGCAGGTTTTCCTTGCAACTAATCACCTCACCAGGTAGGTTGCTGATGAGCTTCTCCCCTGCACATAAACACCTGGTCATCAATTAAATCACCTGCTGAGACACCTGAACATTAATGAAATCACCTGCGAAGGTGAATGGTAGCAAGGAAAACCTGCAATGTCTTGGCCCTTTATGGCACATGATTGCCCACCCCTGCAGTAACCACTGGTGCCACGGTTTTCAAGGCAGAATGCAATGAAGAGCCGCACGCGAAGAGGCTCACGTGCCATGAGGAACAGCTTCAGTGTGAACCACAGCCCCCGCCTCAGGTTGTTTTAGTGTGTTCTGTCTGCGGTTGAGACCAGACTGATCAGACATAAACAACCTCACACACGTGATGCAAATCACTGGTTGAGCCAATGGAATTTATTGTGTTGAAGGTCTCCAAAGTAATGGTCCAACAAGGTCAACGTTCGCTGGATTCTGATGTAGACTAAGTATGGTGCAGATGGTGCAAACTATCCCTTTTTATACATGTATTGATTCAACCAATAAATATTGATCCCTGAGCAATGCTTCACTGACATCACCTTCAGGGGAGGTGACGGTCTAGTGCAGGGGTGGGCAACGTGGGCCGAGACACTGCAGGTTTTCCTTGCAACCAATCACCTCAGCAGGTGGGTTGCTGATGAGCTTCTCCCTTGAACATAACCACCTGGTTGTCAATGAAATCACCTGCTATGGTGATTGGTAGCAAGGAAAACCTGCAGTGCTTCGGCCCTTTATGGCACATGATTGCCCACCCCTGTGGTTAAGGTGTTGGGCTTGAGACCAGAAGATCCTCAGTTCAAATCCCAGCCTGACTGGAAAATCACTAAGGGCCCTTGGGCAAGGTCTTTAATCCCCTAGTTGCTCCTGGTGTGTAGTGAGCATCTTGCATGGCAGCATCCTGACATCGGGGTAAATGTGAGGCATTACTGTAAAGCACTTTGAGCATCTGACACAGATGAAAAAGCGCTATATAAATACAGTCCATTTACCGTTTGTCATTCTGCAACGGCTGTTACACATAAATATGAACAACATATATATATACACCCATCAATTTTCTAAACCTGCTCACTCCATTTAAGGGTCTTGGGGGCAAAGCTTATCCCAGCAGACATATGGCGTGAGGTGGTGTACAACCTGGACAGGACAGCAGGCTCTCACAGGGGCATATAGACACACACCCACCCATGACTGTGTACCATATAGAAATACAAACACATTTCCACCCACTCGCACACCTACAGACAATTTTAAAGTTTCCAATTCACGTAACCTGCATGTCTTTGGATGTGGGAGGAAGCTGCAGAACCTGGAGGCAACCCACACAAACACAGGGAGAACACGCAAACTCCACACAGAAAGGCCACACACACAAACACACACACATATACAACCCCAATTCCAATGAAGTTGGGACGTTGTGTAAAATGTAAATAAAAACAGAATACAAAGATTTTCAAATCCTCTTCAACCTATATTCAATTGAATACACCACAAAGACAAGATATTTAATGTTCAAACTGATAAACTTTATTGTTTTTGTGCAAATATTTGCTCATTTTGAAATGGATGCCTGCAACATGTTTCAAAAAAGCTGGGATAGTGGTATGTTTCCCACTGTGTTACATCACCTTTCCTTCTAACAACACTCAATAAGCGTTTGGGAACTGAGGACACTAATTGTTGAAGCTTTGTAGGTGGAACTGAGAGATGAACTGTCTGAATGGTGACTATCTTTTACAAGTGTTTTGATATTATACAGTAATTGAGAGGCTTAGATGAATTTATAAATGTCTTGATAATCTTGATGTTTTGATGCTGCATGATATGAGTGACAGGGATGAATTATGAATGATTGTTTTAAACGTTTTTGATATGGCACTGTATTTTAGAGATGAATGACATAAGAATGAATTTAATATTATACATTTTATGATTTTATGTGTGTGGATCGGGAGGTCTGGGTGGCTTTGCTTGAGCTGCTGCTCCCGCGACCCGACTCCGGATAAAGTGGAAGAAAATGGATGGATGGATGGATGGATGGATGGATGGATGGATGGATGGATGGATGGATGGATGGATGGATGGATGGATGGTTGGATGGATGGATGGATGGATGGATGGATGGATGGATGGATGGATGGATGGATGGATGGATGGATGGATATTTTATGAATTTAGTATTACATATTTTGTAGGTGTTGTTTGTGATGTATTTAATAGTCCTATGTGTATCCCCCTGACCCTCAAGGACTACAGATGGAAATTAGCTGTTGCAGCTATAATCTGGTACAAACATCTCTGCTCAATGAGCATAATGTAATTGTATGCTGTCCTTGCACAAATAAATGAAATGAAATGAATTCTTTCCCATTCTTGCTTGATGTACGACTTCAGTTGTTCAACAGTCCGGGGTCTCCGTTGTTGTATTTTGCGCTTCATAATGTGCCACACATTTTCAATGGGCAACAGGTCTGGACTGCAGGCCAGTCTAGTACCCGCACTCTTTTATTACGAAGCCACACTGTTGTAACACGTACAGAATGTGGCTTGGCATTGTCTTGCTGAAATAAGCAGGGACGTCCCTGAAAAAGACGTTGCTTGGATGGCAGCATGTGTTGCTCCAAAACCTGGATGTACCTTTCAGCATTGATGGTGCCATCACAGATGTGTAAGTTGTCCGTGCCATAGGCACTAGGCAGCGGCATTTCTGGATGTTGTTCTGAAGTGTTCCTGAGTCCACGCGGTAAGATCCTTTACACAATGATGTCAGTTTTTAATGCAGTGCCGCCTGAGGGATCAAAGGTCACAGGCATTCTATATTGGTTTTCGGTCTTGCTGCTTATGTGTAGAAAGTTCTCCAGATTCTCTGAATCTTCTGATTATATTATGGACTGTAGATGATGGAATCCCTAAATTCTTTGCAATTATTTTTTCACGCAGTTGGTCACAAAGTGTTGATCCTCACCCCATCTTTGCTTGTGAACGGCTGAGACTTTTGGGGATGTTCCTTTTATACCCAATAATGACACTCACCTGTTTCCAATTAGGTGTTCTTTGAACATTCATGAACTTTCCCAGTCTTTTGTTGCCCCGTCCCAACTTTTTTGAAATGTGTTGCAGGCATCCATTTCAAAATGAGCAAATATTTGCACAAAAACAACAAAGTTTGTCATATGGAACATTAAATATCTTGTCTTTGTGGTGTATTCAATTGACTATAGGATGAAGAGGATTTGAAAATCATTGTATTCTGTTTTTATTTACATTTTTACACAATGTCCCAACTTCATTGGAATTATATATATATATAAATATATAGTCGGTGTTCCACTTCACCCCCCACCCAGCCCACTCATCGTTTCCAGTCTCCTCATATGTTTCCCTCTTTATAGTCATTTCCAAATGTCTCTACTCAAACTGCTGTCGCTGCTGATGTTCTACCAGAATAACTTTGGAGGCAAGTTTGTTGATAATTTTAATACATCAAGATAAGGTGCAGAATGCTATAATAGTCATTGGTCTAATAGACTTGGGGCTGGGCTCCATCATGTTAGAGACTCGAGTTGAGATCATCACAAATCCTGCCTATGGAAATGAGAGGGGCAGAGCCTGCCCCCAGGCAGTGGACAGGGACCAAGTGGTGGCAATGTGGTTGGAGGAGGGGACATCTTGTCGGTTATCTGTAATCAGTGAGAGATAAGTGAGAACGCTGATATTTTACTGAATGTGCACAGTTCTTATTAGCTGAGAGCTGATGACTAATGTGAAACACCTGCTTCACTTAGATGTTAATGAACTGATTCTGAGTGAATAATTAAAGATCTGAGTCTTCTGGTAGAACTCATGCTGAGCTGCATTTCTCAGTAAACCAGTTACGTTTTCAGTCCAGTCCACATTCTGCGTGCAGCATTTGGGTTGACATCTGTTGAATATAACAGCATCACTCTTCTTCTCACATCAAAGAATGAATCTATTCAGTTTCACCTGAGTGAAGTGAATTTTTTTAAATAAAATTGATTCATAAAAAAGTGCCACGGTATAGGTTGTAAAATATGTGTGCATTGTCAGGGCAGTAATCCCGCCTTGCTGCGATGATCCCTGCTCGACTTTAACACAGTAACTGGATGACAAAAAGCCACTGTGTGGTTCAGGTTTTAGCAGCGAGCTGATAGAACGATTATTATTCTGTTCTGACTCACAAAAAGCCTGCTGAGCTCAGCACAAACTCTGCATACGTCTCCACACTTCAGTTTACCCAGCAGCCCCTGCTGCTGAGCCGTTACTTGATGCTGGTGCGTGAACTGAGATGATGATGTGACTCTGCGAGGATGTCCAGGCTGTTAGGACGATGATCAGTGTGACAGTGAACCTCTGAAGCCTCTGATGGAGAACATTAGTGAACTCAAAAATCAGAAATGTCAAATTTCTCCAAATTTCTCTGTTGCTACAAACTGAATCTCTTTATGGACTAAAACTTGTGCTTTATGCTTGTGGATGAATTATGTTCTTAATGACATGTCATTGTCTTCCAGCTGCTCCCGTTAGGGGGCACTACAGCAGCTCATCTGTCTCCATCTCACCCTGTCCTCTGTATCTTCCTCTGTCTCACCAACCACCTGCATGTCTTCCCTCAGCACATCCATAAACCTCCTCTTCTCCTCCTGCCTGGTGGCTCCATCCTCAGCATCCTTCTCCCTTTATACCCTGGGTCCCTCCTCTGCATATGTCCAAACCATCTCAGTCTCGTCTCTCTGACTTTGTCTCCAAACTGTCCCACCTGAGCTGTCTCTCTGATATGTTCATTCCTAATCCTGGCCATCCTCGTCACTCCCAAAGAGAATCGCCACATCTTCAGCTCCGCCTCCTGTCTTTTTGTTAGTGCCATCGTCTCTAAGCCGTACAACATAGCTGGTCTCGCTACTGTCTTGTAAACTTTCTCCTTCACTCTTGCTGATATTCTTCGGTCACAAATCAGTCCTGCCCCCTTTCTCCACCCACTCCACCCTGCCTGCACTCTCTTCTTCATCTCTCTACCACACTCTCTGTTACTTTGGACAGTTGACCCCATGTACAGTAGTGTTCAGAATAATAGTAGTGCTATGTGACTAAAAAGATTAATCCAGGTTTTGAGTATGTTTCTTATTGTTACCTGGGAAACAAGGTACCAGTAGATTCAGTAGATTCTCACAAATCCAACAAGACCAAGCATTCATGATATGCACACTCTTAAGGCTATGAAATTGGGCTATTAGTTAAAAAAAAGTAGAAAAGGGGGTGTTCACAATAATAGTAGTGTGGCATTCAGTCAGTGAGTTTGTCAGTTTTGTGGCACAAACAGGTGTGAATCAGGTGTCCCCTATTTAAGGATGAAGCCAGCACCTGTTGAACATGCTTTTCTCTTTCAAAGCCTGAGGAAGATGGGACGTTCAAGACATTGTTCAGAAGAACAGTGTAGTTTGATTAAAAAGTTGATTGGAGAGGGGAAAACCCTATACACAGGTGCAAAAAATTATAGGCTGTTCATCTACAATGATCTCCAATGCTTTAAAATGGACAAAAAAAACAAAACAGAGATGCGTGGAAGAAAAGGGAAAACAACCATCAAAATAGATAGAAGAATAACCAGAATGGCAAAGGCTCACCCATTGATCAGCTCCAGGATGATCAAAGACAGTCTGGAGTTACCTGTAAGTGCTGTGACAGTTAGAAGACGCCTGTGTGAAGCAAATTTATTTGCAAGAATCCCCCACAAAGTCCCTCTGTTAAATAAAAGACATGTGCAGAAGAGGTTACAATTTGCCAAAGAACACATCAACTGTCCTAAAGAGAAATGGAGGAATATTTTGTAGACTGATGAGAGTAAAATTGTTCTTTTTGGGTCCAAGGGTCCGCAGACAATTTGTGGGATGACCCCCAAACTCTGAATTCAAGCCACAGTTCACAGTGAAGACAGTGAAGCATGGTGGTGCAAGCATCATGATATGGGCATGTTTCTCCTGCTATGGTGTTGGGCCTATATATCGCATACCAGGTATCATGGATCAGTTTGGATATGTCAAAATACTTGAAGAGGTCATGTTGCCTTATGCTGAAGAGGACATGCCCTTGAAATGGGTGTTTCAACAAGACAATGACCCCAAGCACACTAGTAAACCAGCAAAATCTTGGTTCCAAACCAACAAAATTAATGCCTCCCAGATGTGAAGAAATCATGAAAAACTGTGGTTATACAACTAAATACTAGTTTAGTGATTCACAGGATTGCTAAAAAAGCAGTTTGAACATAATAGTTTTGAGTTTGTAGCGTCAACAGCAGATGCTACTATTATTGTGAACACCCCCTTTCTACTTTTTTTACTAATAGCCCAATTTCATAGCCTTAAGAATGTGCATATCATGAATGCTTGGTCTTTTGGATTTGTGAGAATCTACAGAATCTACTGGTACCTTGTTTCCCATGTAACAATAATAAATATACTCAAAACCTGGATTAATCTGTTTAGTCACATAGCACTACTATTATTCTGAACACTACTGTACCACTGGGCTCCCTCTCATTCACACACATGGACACAGTCTTAATTCTGCTGATTTCATTCCCTTTATCTCCAGATTGTACCTGCTCCTCTCCATTTTCACTACAGATCATGTCATTTGCAAACATCATAGTCCATGGAGACTCCTGTCTGACCTCATCCATCAACCTGTCCATCACCACTGCAAATAAGAAAGGACTCAGAGCTGATCCTTGGTGTAATCCCACCTCCACCTGGAATTAATTTGTCAATCATACTGCCCATCTCACTGCTGTCACACTGTCCTTGTACATATCCTGCGCCACCCTCACATTCTTCTCTGCCACTCCTGACTTCCTTATACAATACAACTTCTTTCTCAGCACCCCATCACAGGTTTCCTTGAAATACACACACACACACACACACACACACACACACACACACACACACACACACACACACACACTGCAACTCCTCCTGGTGTTCCCTGCATTTTTACATCAGCACTCCCAAAGCAAACATCACATCTGTAGTCATTTTTTCTCTGCATGAATCCATATTGCTGATCGTGCATCTTCCCCTCCATTATATGGTGATTTTAATTCTTTGTGTTCTGTTTATTACCTTCTGTTGTACTGACTTGGCACTCCTGAGCAGTTGAATGAAAAGCACTATATAAATCAAGTTACTATAACACAGTGAGAGAGTCTGTATTCTTTCTGGACCCTGTGGCCAGTTTCCACAGTGTGAAGCAGATGACAGGTCTATGGCTCCCCCTGGGTCGGCCAGCAGCAGCTGAAACTCAACGCTGACAAAGTTACAGAGAAAAAACACTGCCAGGGACTGCTGAGGGAACACACATCAGAGATGGATACTGCTGCTGTTCTGCTGTAAAGGTTCATTTGTCACATGGTGCGGTAAATGTTTTACACTACAGCCAGCGACATTATGTGTCTTAGACTGCTGCTGCTGAGTTGCACTGGCGTAGACATCGAGATCTGTATTTTTTTTTACAAAAAAATTATCACTTTATTTATATAGCTATTTCAAATCAATATTTCAACTTGTTTTTCAGCATCTAATTACATCCAAACAGAAATGTTAAAAATGCAAAATTAAGCACACACTGAAAAAAAGTCAGATATAAAAACAAAACCTAAACACTAATAACATTTTAATAACAATAACTAATAATAAAAAATTACAAGACATATCATTTTTCACCTTGCAAATGCTGAGACTGTATAAAAGTGGCTGTAGTACCTTGATGGTTAATGTGATATTTTTCGTTGAAGGCTTTGAATTAAACTTTAAAGGCAACACTACAAGCTCATCTTGACTGTGTCATTTTAATTCCACTGCAGCAATTTGCATGGACACATTTTCAAAATAGTGTCGCTTATGGACTATCCATTTGCACATCATCAGCATAACAGTGAAAGTCAGTCCCATGGCTATCACTTGACCAAGAGGTGCTACATAAAGAGACAATATTAATTGGCCCACAACACAACCCTGAGGTTCTCCATATTTCAGTGTGAAAAATTCTGATGTAGAAAAGAACACACTGTGTTGAACGTGACAAGAAAGATCCTAGCCATGAATGTGACCAATTAAGATGACTTTCCCACCATTGCCAAGAACTTTCAAACAAACTGTAAATTTGAAACAGATCTGCAATCTGAACAGGTTTGGCCCAAAGCAGCTCTAAAACTAGAAAACAGTTGAAAGTTAAAAACCGTCAGCATAGAGGGCCCTCATGTTGACCTCTAATCTTTAACGAGTTGGCAACAAAGCATGAACAAATTCTACATAAAATCATTTCCATTCAGACCCAAATGGTTTGATACAACTGTAGATTCACATTCTCACTTTCATATGTATGCACAACTTAATATACCCAGTGGAAACCCCCTGAATATTTCTGTGATTACTGCTATCGCCACCTACGTGTGCGGTCTGTTTGTTGTCATTGTTGTCATCATGAACGTGGTTTTTGTTGGAACTGTATGTCTCAGTATCGGGGTTATTGTCACTGTCGCTGTTTATTTAATGGTGTTGTGTGTTATCCCCTTAATTTGTGGGAACAGGAAAAGCAGCAACAACTCACTGCTGCAATATTTTTTTTTTTTAAATGTATATATTCTTTATGATGTGAGCAAGCTGTGAGTCACACGACAGTGATAAATACAGAGAAGAGGTTTAAAAAAATAATATCCACTGACAGAAAGCAGCTGATTCTGCTGCAAACCGCCAAGTTATATAAAAAAAAAGTTGAACCAACACAGTATTCCTGTAATCCAGTTTTCACCCAAAAGTGTGTATTTGACTTTTTTATCCATTTTTTTTTTTTTAAGTGAGTGCTGCTGGAGACCATGTGGCCGTGTGGTGGAAGCTGCTGTGAGACGATTTGCATCATGTTCCTGTCATAAAGCTGTTCTCCAGTCAGGCTGTGGTCTAATTAACCATCACGGGCTTTAATGGTGACTATCATAAATATATCGGTGTTCTGGAACGCTGGTATATCTGGCCGCGAATTAAAAACCCTCCTGTCAAGTAACAGCTCACTGCTGAGTGCTTCACACGCCTTCACGCCTGAGTTTGATTTATGCAGCAGATAAGCGTGTCCCTGCTAAAAGATAAAATGCAAAACATGCCATCATCACAGAACCAAACAAAGCATTATGGGTAATCGAATGGTGCCAATAAAGCACATGAAACACTCAAAACTAATTTTAAAGAGTAACTCAACTATGCGCTTCGTTAGCTCCACTGGCAACACGTCTGTCAGAAGATGACTGAAAAACGGGAGGAGCGAGTCCATGTGACACCCGCTGATGGGGCGGGGCATTGGCAGTGTTGTATAGTAATGAAGCAAAAATACTTCACTACTGTACGAGGTCTATTAGATAATAAACCGACCCTTTTATTTTTTTTTTTTAACTATATGGATTTGAATGACATGCGATTACACCAATCATGCTTGAACCCTCGTGCGCATGCGTGAGTTTTTTCACGCGTGTCGGTGACGTCATTTCCCTGTGGGCAGGCCTTGAGTGAGATGTGGTCCCGCCCTCTCGGCTGAATTCCTTTGTTTCACACGCTGCTCAAGACGGTGCGCGTTGCTTTATCAAACTTTTTTCTGAACCTGTGAGGAATATCCGAGTGGACACTATTCGAGAAATTAAGCTGGTTTTCGGTGAAAAGTTTAACGGCTGATGAGAGATTATGGGGTGTTTCTGTTGGTGTAAGGACTTCCCACGCAGCGGGACGTCGTGCAGCGCTTCCAGGCGCCGTCGTCGGCCTGTTTCGACTTGAAAACATCCTAATTTAAGGCTTAATTCACCCAGGACGTCGTGAGAGAACAGAGAAGATTCAGAAGAGGCCGGCATGAGGACTTTATGCGGACATTCCACTGTTTAAGGACATTTTTTAATGAAAGACGTGTGCGCAAATTCGCCGAGTTGTTTCCGTGACGACTCTGCGAATCTGTGTGCGCCGCGACAGGAAAAACACCTCCGTGTTGAAAACCATTTGTAAAATTCAGGCGGCTTTTGATGGCTTTCAACAAGTGAGTAACTGAGAAATTGTTTAACAGCTTGGGCATGTTCCAACTTGCCCGTTAAGGTTTCCAACGGAGGTGTTTTTCCTGTCGCGACCCCCCGCGGTCGGGTCCGGCCCGACATGCGACTCTGCCCACACGTTCTTTCATTACAAAATGTCCGTTAACAATGGAATGTCCGAATAAACTCCTCATGCCGACTTCTTCTGAAAGTTCTCTGTTCTCTGACGACTTACTGGGTCAACAGAGCCTGAAATGTGGAAGTTTTCAACTTGAAACGGTGAGACGCTGCCGCCTCGAAGCGCAGATCGCTGTCAGGCGCTGTGGGCCGTCCTTAAAGCGACACTACCAGACCAAAATCTCTCATCAGCCGTTAAAATTTTTACCGAAAACCAGCTGAATTTATCGAATGGTGTCCACTCAGTTGTGCCTTACAGTTTTGAAAAAATTTTGATCAAACAAAGCAGCAGTCTCTGAGCCATTCCTAAACAATGAAAAAACAACGAGAGGGTGGACGACTCCTCACTCAAAGATTGCCCACAGGAGAATGATGTAACCGACAGGCGTGAAAAAACTCTCGCATGCCCACGAGGGTTCAAGCATGTCTGATGTAATCACACGTGATTCAAATCCATATGGTTTTTGAAAAAAATAATAAGGTCGGATACTTTTCTAATAGACCTCGTACTTAAGTATGTTTTGGGAGACTTTGTACTTTACTTGAGTTTTTTTTAATTCAGCTTACTTTCACTTTTACTTCACTACATTTCTGACCTTAATTGCATACTTCTACTCTGATACATTTTCTATTCGCCATGCCGTTACTTGTTACAAAAAACATTGATTACAGACCTGCAGCAGGTCTGTAATCAACTTTTCTGCAGCGCGGCTTTGCTTTGAACCTTGAACCAATCGAAGCAGTGATTCTCAGGTCGAAGCAGTGCTTCGATCTACAATTCGTGGATTTTATTTCGCTTTATCCTAATTTTTTTTCCCACTAAAACCCTGAAGAGCATATGTCTGTGAGTAATATTTAATATTTTTATGTTAAACCGACCTGTTATGGTCTTCTAAAACAGTTGATAGATGTATTTTATAACTTAAAAACGGGACCGATGCTAACGCGTTAGCATGTCTATGGCGTTTTCAGTGTTAAAGTTAGCATTAAGCTGTTCACATCAGCACGTTTGTGTTGATTTGTATTCGTTGTCATAAGAGTCAAACTGAAATTTCTTAAATTTATTTTTATTCATATATTATAGCAACAACAATAATAGTCTACATAATAGACAATAATAGTCAATAATAATAGACTAATAATGTTACAATACAATTTTAGAGAAAGAGACAAAAAGAACGTAATGAAACAAAACACAACAGAAAAGATAAAACCATGTAACAATGAAAATAAATAAATACATATAGAAATAAATAACTATTTCCTGTGAACACCTCGTGAGTAGCCTACTCTCGTTTAGGTTTTGAAGTGTTTTTGTGTGATGTGCACAATTTTCAGTATTTTGATTAATACTACCAGTCATTTACAAGCCTAGATAAACTTTTATATAAAAAAAAAATCAGTCCATTTTTGATTATTAACATTTACTTGTACTTTTACATTCAATACTTGAGTACATTTAGTTGTACATTACTTGTCATACTTAAGTACAATAAATACTAGATACTTTAAGACTTTTACTTGAGCAGCATTTCAGTCAGTGACTTGAACTTCTACCAAAGTCATTTTTTAATGGGTATCTGTACTTTTACTTAAGTGTGATTTTCCGGTACTCTATACAACACTGGGCATCGGTAAAAGGAAAAACAAATTACGATTGGGCACTTTCTTAACGTTTTTATGACTTGAATTAAAATTGAATTAAAGAATTTGGCAGTGATGGTGTCATTATTGTGAAGAGGTTTCCTTTTAATCTTTGGTCCAACAAGTCAAATTTCACTTTTCTGAACACTGAGTTTTGGAAAATCATCAGACTGTGTTGACACAGGGGTCAGGGTTTGTGTATCCTGCTCTTGCTCCCATCACTGTTTCTTTCTCTTTTTGCTCTGTATGCACCACTCTGCATTTAATCATTAGTGATTGATCTCTGCTCCCCTCCACAGCATGTCTTTTTCCTGGTTCTCTCCCTCAGCCCCAACCAGTCCCAGCAGAAGACTGCCCCTCCCTGAGCCTGGTTCTGCTGGAGGTTTCTTCCTGTTAAAAGGGAGTTTTTCCTTCCCACTGTAGCCAAGTGCTTGCTCACAGGGGGTCGTTTTGACCGTTGGGGTTTTACATAATTATTGTATGGCCTTGCCTTACAATATAAAGCGCCTTGGGGCAACTGTTTGTTGTGATTTGGCGCTATATAAAAAAATTGATTGATTGATTGATCATCGTGGAAATCCTTGATGGTGAGGAAGAAGGTCTCTTAGTCAATTCCCCAACGGGATGGTGGACATCCAGGGTTGACCGAGAGACACCTGTGCCTGGGTTTGTTTAATGTAGGAATGTTGTTGCACGCCGACAAACACTCAGGTTCTTGCCACATCCTGAGTCTGGTCCAACGGCTGAGAAATCCCAGACAATCAGAGTCTGAGGACCTGCTGCAGGTCCTTGAGCGCCTTGGGGCAACTGTTTGTTGTGATTTGGCGCTATACAAGAAAAAAGTTGATTGATTGATTGATTCATCCACCTTGGGCAAACCATCACCTCCTCCGCTTGATCCACCACTGAGAACTTTTTCTTTCACCAAAGCCTTGTTGGCCATCTCATGTTCAGGGTTCCTGTTGGGCCTTCATGGTTACCGTACCGGCCATGGGACAGGAGTAGATCCCCTACTTAATCCGTTAACCAGGTGTCATGACACAGAAGAGGGAGTGGATTTTGAAACCGCGCTCTTCCTGTATGACAACATGTTTGTCACTTTTGTATATGTGGGCCGATTGTGTGTCACAAGATTATGGAATCACCAGAGAAATTGAGATGTTTACCCAGCTGTCTCAGTGTGTGTCTCCCATTGCACATTTTTGGCCCCAGTTTGCATCCTGTCTCCAAAATTGAGGAATTTGTGCCCAATTTGTTAACTTCAGGCAAAACTCATTTCTCTCACTATTATCTGACTGCTCACAAACGTGTGTAACTGGTGACTGGCGAGCATTGCCAGGTACTGCCAAATACACTATACTGTTACAACGCTACTTCATACAGTCGATGTGCTACTACACGTGTTATTACATATGGTTATTCCCACACTTACATCTGTCTTCTTTTGAAGAGTGCGATGGCAATCACGATGTTGGGTCCTGATTACCATCACCTAATTTTGCAAAATATCCCCCACCCCACTCTGCACAAATCACATCAACTGGTCACTGTTTTGCATCCCAACACCACAAATTATTTGAACATTCAAAAAGGTAACAGTTGTTCAAAATGCTGTAAAATGCTACCGGACGTCAGGCCGCAACTGGGTATCTGATTATGTTTGACATTTAAAACCTAACCAGTCTGGGATCCATCCTGGAACCAGGAAAACCAATTTTCTGCCCCAAGCTGGTTCCAACTTTCTCCTGTAGTGGTGGACAGGTCCGTTTCAGTCGAGTCCGGGCTCTCCTGAACCAGTTTCTGTTGTTGTTGTTTGTTTGTATTTGATTCTTCAGTTTAAAATGTCTATAAACAGGAGAGTCTCGTCTTTAAATTATCTGAAGGTTCATTGGCATATTGTGGAATCCTTCAGTATGTCAGCAGTGGAATTAACCAGAACTGAAGAGGTTCTACAGCTCTCATGTCACTGGAGAGGCTAAACTCAACCATTCCAAAATTAAATTTCAATCCTGCCAGCTGTACTAAATTAAACATGTACCGGGGGTTTTGTGGGCTGCCGCCCAGCCTCTCTCTGAGATGAGCTGTTGCAGCCTTATGAACATAAAGCCTCTTGTTAACAGAGCACTTGATGCTTCAGTGGATCTTCACTAAGCCACTCCTCTCTCTCACTGGTTTACACGGAGGGGACAAAACCAACTGCCCCCAAGAACTCACTCGTTCCTGGTGATTGGTCTCATCAATCAGCCGTCATGAAAAACACCAATGGATTTGTCTCAATAAATCTCTAAGTGGTGATACATTTCTGTGGTCAAATCACTTGGGGCTAAAACCGAAGCAGGAAAATTAAAAGGAAACTACAAATGAGAGATTCTTCTCTTTTGTTGGCAGGTTTTATGGTCACATAAAGTAAAGAACAGTCCAAGTCGGTATTACCAGCACACCTGGTTTTTAATGGCAAAGGTGGTGTTATTCCTTATCTTTGGATATTTCATAAAATAATCTGATTATGCAAAGATGTTTCATTTGCATTTATTTCGGGCTGTATTTGAACATTATTCTTTAAAAATTGAGGGTGCTAATAATGCTGACCAGGACTGAAAATGTGGGTGTGGCCTAACAGCAGGTTATCCAAGGTTTTATATGGAATAACACAAATATAACATTTTTAAAGGGTTTTTTTAAAATCAAAACAAACTCTGAAGCAGAAACCCAGTGAGATCTTATGAATATGATCCATTTTTTGGCTCCCGTCGGGTTTTTGTGCCGTTGCACGATGATGTATTATTCTAGCTGCAGTCGATGTGCGTTTCCCTGCAGGCAGCGAGGTCGGGGCTGTGCAGAGAGACTTGTCCGAGGGGTTTGTGGACCCTGCTGCAGCCTGGATGAATATTCATCATATTTACTCTGTGGAAAAGTCGAGGTGAAATGTAATTCCCAGTGGTCCCGACTGAGCTCCTCACCTTCCTCACCATCCATCACGCAGACTGCAGTCCTCCCTCAGGGCTGCTGAATGCAGTGAGCGGCCGCTTTCACTCCAGCACAGCTCGGCCTGCAAATCAGCCACAAAAAAAAAAAAAAAACCCAGGAGCTCTCCAAAACCTTTTCTGCATCTGCCCTGTACACCACTGCACCTCCTGCTTCACCCCAGTCAATCAGGTGGTGATTCTGCAGAAAGCAGCGAGTGGAGGCTGACCCCCCTGCTGGGCCGGATGAGTGTGAACCTCTTCAATCTGAAAGTGCCCACCTGCTCCCTCTTCAGCACTGCTGTGAGTTTGACAGCTAATTCACACTAAGTGTCTCTTCCAAGAAGTCCCAAAGCGTCTTTCATTACGGTGGACAAGTTTAGCCCGAAACCAGAACAAAGTCAGAACTTTATGTCAACACACACAAACTGGTAAAAGCTGAATCATGTCCAGGATCCGGCTTTTGTTTCAGCTGAAATCTACTAAAGGCATTTTCACCAAACTGGACTGGCCTGGAGCAGAAACCAACCACCTTTGGGAGAGAAAACTTTATCTTGTGTTATTGTTTGTTAATAAGAGGGTGAAAATTCCACAAATGTTGAGCTTTACAACTTTTTCACAACTGTAAGTTGAGGTTGTCAGGAGAAATTCCTTCCTTCCTTCCGCATCATAAAACTCAAGAAGAATAAAACTCTCAAAACCAACATTTCTATGCATTAACACTGAGAGGTCAAAGCAATGTGTGACACAAAAAATCATACATGTCTAACGTGTGTAAATGCCATTATTACTGAATTTTGTGTGTCAAGAAGGAAATGCACCAGAAGCCTTGAAATGCTCACATCGCCCACTAGATGGCGACAAAAGCTTCTCAAATCTGCAACAAGGTTCTAACTGTTCACTTATTTGAGACGTTAACTTTTGGTGAAAATAAGATGAGCTGACAGGCAAAAATCAACTGACAGTTTTGTACCGTCATAAAAAGTAAGAAACAAATTTAGTTTCCATGTCTACTTCTGTTGCAGAAACCTGTGAAGTGAAGCAACGCTAAAGCAACAGTGCTTATAATATTACATGCTGTCGTTTCTAAGATGTTAGCATGCTAACTAGCGATGCAGGAACGTCACTGTGAAAGACAATGGTCTGAAACCAAACAAGTTAACTTTGGTTCCGTCAAACATGAAGTAAAAACTATTGTATTTTTCGCTGCTTTATAATCTATCATTAAGTCACTGCGCAGTCAAGGGGCACAAAGCAAATGGAAATATGTGACAAGTTTGGAGTGAGAATGGGCAGAAAACAACGCAGTAGTACACTGGTTAGTGTACAACAAAGTCTGTACTACAAAGCCATGGGTGGTTCAGGTTAGGGGTTAGAGGTTAGAGATTATGGGTTAGGGGTCAGAGGTTATAGGTTAGAGCAGGGGTGGCCAAGTTCGGTCCTCGAGAGCCACATTCCTGACACTCTTAGTTGTCTCCCTGCTCCAACACACCTGAATCCAATAAAAGACTCGTTAGCAGACTTTTAATGAGTCTTTCATTGGATTCAGGTGTGTTGGAGCAGGGAGACAACTAAGAGTGTCAGGAATGTGGCTCTTGAGGACCGAACTTGGCCAGCCCTGGGTTAGAGGTTAGGGGTTACAGGTTAGGGGTCAGAGGTTACAGGTTAGAGGTTACAGGTTAGGGGTTACAGGTTAGGGGTCAGAGGTTACAGGTTAGATGTTATGGGTTAAGGGTTACAGGTTAGAGATTAACAATAATCACGAGATGAAGTGGTCAAAGTAAAGTGAGAGAGAAAGAAAACGACCTGGGTTTATTTGTGTTGTGGAGCTTTTTTTTTTCATGGGAGTTAGATTTTGCTATTAATGAACTTTACAATGTGAGTATGTCATAATGAGGTAATTCCACAAACGACCTTTGGATGGCGACAGTCTTGACTATTGTGACTTTTAAACATTTTAATTGAATTTTTGAACCAGTGGTTTCAGTGTCATTTAACTCACGACCTCATGCTTGAAGAAAAAAAAAGATCAGTATTTACCTTTGCATAAATAACAGTGAATATCCAGAGCAATCTGCCTGTCGAATTGATCCATGCTCGCGGTGTTTTATCTCCATCTGTTCCCGCTGCAGGACCTCACAGATATTATTTAGTGCGCAATAAGTCAAAGGAATTTGTTGCACCATAAGAATACTTGCTAATGTGTCAGGCTCGCTGGACATCTGGTAATTAGAGCGCCGTTCCTGCCAAATCCAGTCACCTGCTCTTGTGTTATTTTTAGCCTCTGTCAGTTCTGCTGATGAAAGGCTGAACGCTGCAAACAGAACAATAGTAAAGCTGATTGCTGATCCCCACTGCTAGCCTCTGACAGAACGTTGTGTCAGAGTATCAACGCTGCTGTTAATGTTTCCTTGCCTCACTTCCTGTTGTGACATCACAACCCTTGATTTGGGTGACTGTAAAAATGATGTAAAATCCACAGTAGTGTGAGCGAAGGTGTCTGCAAGATAACGAGAGCAGGTTCAAGAACGTGGGTGTGTGATAATAATTAATATTACTATTAAAAGAAAAGATGAAAGTCAGGTTTGAAACTCTCTCCCACATCTTCACCACGTCTTTTTTAACTGGCTTGTGCATTAACACCCATCAAGCTAGAACACGACATTAAGTTTTAATGTTACTCTGTTCAAATATACAGGAGCTCCAACTGGTCCCTGCAGTGATTAAACCATTACTTAAGAAATCTAATCTCGACCCTAGTGTACTGAAAAACTATCGGCCAATATCAAATCTATCATTTTGCTCTAAAATTCTGGAAAAAGTGGTGTCACGGCAGCTCGTAGACTATCTTACTGAGAATAATTTGAGCCACTGCAGTCTGCTTTTAGAAAATATTCCACAGAGACGGCTCTCACTAAAGTGGTGAATGATCTTCTGCTTACAATGGATTCAGACACCACTACGGTTCTGGTGCTGCTAGATCTCAGTGCTGCATTTGATACAGTGGATCATCATATTCTACTTGATAGGCTGGAAAATCATTTTGGGATTACTGGGAGTGCCCTTGCATGGTTGACGTCATACCTGACTAAGAGATTCAAGATTCAAGCATTTATTGTCATTGCCACAAAGAACAACGAAATTACGTCTGGAGCATCCACATACGTAGTTAAAAAGAGCAACCAGTGCAATAAATAACCCCTAAATACCCCATGTAACATTTATAACATCTGTACAGTGACATTTGACAGCAATATAAAAACAAGATATTGATAAAATACATTAAAAGTAAGAACAGACCAAATAAATAAATATAAAAACAGATGACACTGTGCAGCAATGCAGAAACCAGTTCAATACTATTAACTGATGGCTATAATCCATGGAAGGATGGACATAGGGGGGAAGAGGGCAATTTCCAAATAAATAAATAAATAATAATAACAATGTGCAACAAAGCAAAACCAGTTCAGTGCTACTACACTTGATTATGAACTCAATGCAATTGATATAGTTATAGTCCGTAGGGAGGCGGGGGGGGCAGTGTTCAATAATCTGACATCTTGAGGATACAGGCTATTGGCCAGTCTAGATGTTCTGGCCTTTACGGCCCTATACCTTCTCCCGGAAGGCAACAGATGGAAAAAGTGATGAGCAGGATGGTGCTGATCTCGCAGGATATTACGCACTATCTATCCCACAGCGAGTGGGATAGATAGTGTTAATCTCTGGGAGAGTCATCCCAATGATTCTCCCCGCTATTTTCACCACCCGTAGAAGTGCCTGCTGATCAGCCTTAGTGCAGCTGGAGAACCACACTAACAACACATATGTCAGCACACTACTGATGGAACAGTTATAAAAGTTTACCATCAGGCATCTAGGGATATGGGCACTCCTCAGCTTCCTCAGATAATAGAGGCATTGTTGGGCCTTTCCAACAACTAAGGCAATGTGAATGCCCCAGGACAGGTCCTCCATCACTGTCACACCCAAGAACTTAAAACTGCTAACCCTCTCCACCGCATCAGTGCCAGTGAAGACAGGTTGATGGTCATTATGCCCCTTCTTACGAAAATCCACAACTATTTCTTTAGTCTTTTTGGTGTTTAGCGCTAAATTGTTGTCCTGGCACCAAGACACCAAATGTTGCACCTCAGACCTGTAGTGTGTCTCATTGTCATTGGTGATAAGTCCGAGCACTGTGGTGTCATCAGCAAATTTGACAATGAGATTGAACGGGGAGGTGACACAACAGTCATAGGTAAACAGAGTATAGAGCAGGGGACTCAAAACACATCCTTGAGGGACCCCGGTGTTAATAACAAGGGTAGAGGAGATGTTTTTCCCCACTCTAACACTCTGTGTGCGATTAGTTAAAAAGTCCATAATCCAATTGCACAGGATGGAATTGAGACCCACCTGATGGAGTTTGGACCACAGTTTAAACGGCCGGATAGTATTAAAGGCCGAACTGTAGTCCACAAAGAGGAGCCGTGCAGTCCAGCATGCCCTCCAGTCGTTCTCACTGTGTTTTGTACAGTAACACTACCTCTAACCTTAGTGACATGAAATTTGGGGTTCCACAGGGTCCCGTCTTAGGCCCCCTGCTTTTCTCCATTTATATAGCACCCCTTGGGCACATATTACAGAATTTTGGGATTACCTTTCACTGCTATGCTGATCATACTCAGTTATACATGCTGATAACTACTGGTCATCTCATCCGCACAAAATCCTTAGAAGATTGCATCAGTGAGAAGTTGGATGTCTACAAACTTCCTACTTTTAAACTCTGATAAGACTAAAATGACGGTTCTTGGTCCAGTGAGACATCAGCATCAATTTGACCAGTTAACACTTAGCTTAGGCTCGTGTGTCATACATCACACTGACAAAGTGAGGAACCTTGGGGTAATTTTTGATCCTACATTGTCCTTTGACCTTCACATTAGAGATATTACAAGGACTGCTTTCTTCCACCTGTGAAATATAGCGATGATTTGTCCCATCCTGTCTATGGCTGATGCTAAGACCCTGATTCATGCATTTGTCTCTTCTAGATTGGACTACTGCAATGTTCAAAGGGGAGCTGATGGTGTAGTGGTTAAGGTGTTGGGCTTGAGACCAGAAGATCCTCGGTTCAAATCCCCACCTGACTGGAAAATCACTAAGGGTCCTTGGGCAAGGTCTTTAATCCCCGAGTTGCTCCCTCTGTGTAGTGAGCATCTTGCATGGCAGCACACTGACATCGGTGTGTGAGTGTGTCTGTGTGAGTGGGCCTATGTGATGCGTAATTGTAAAGCGCTTTGAGCTTCTGATGAAGATGGAAAAGCGCTATATAAATGCAGTCCATTTACCATTTACCATTTGTTCTATTTTCTGTTGTGTGTTGGGGGGTGTGGCTGGATATTTTGGTGTTCTTTTCTTTTCTTTGCTCTCCAGGTGGCATGAGAACTGATTTGTCTGTGGAGAAGGTGCTGGCTGAAGAATCCTTCACCCTCATCAACATCATGTGCGGCACCTGTGACTGGTGCTCACATGCAACCTTAAAGACTTTCAGCTGAAGCAGATAATGGGATGGCATTCTGCATTTAAGTCATGTGTGATTCAAGCAGAACTGCCAGGAACTCGACCTTGTGATGTTCGTTTGTGAGACGCTGAGGACCGCGCCTGGGTTTGACACATCGAGTCCGTGAAGCAGGGAAGGGTGAGGGACACATGCTGTCAGCACACATCAAAGGTGATTAAGTGTTTGACTAATTGTTGATAGTAACTTGGTATTTTGTTACGCAGTAAACTTGAATTGTGATGAGGATTGTGCAGCTCGCTTCTCACTGCTGTGGCATGCGGACAAGTGGTCCTCCACTTGTTGTGAGAAGCTGCTTATTTGCATAACGCTTAAAATACAGACCTGCATGTGTTGCTGATAGTGTGTGTCTTTTGAAGGATATTAGTTGTTACTGCTAACTTACCTCACCTCTTCTATGCTTCGCAGAGTCGGTTTGTCGTGTCCACCTGGGGGGTGTTTGGCGGTGGTAGTGGGTCCAGGAGCGCCGGGCTTCGGTCCTTTTGGGCGCTGGAGAGCGTGCCAGCCTTCACTCCACCAGAAGGACGCTATTTCTGTTTTTACACTTTTATGCACCAGTGGGTAAAATAAATATATTGTTTTTGGAACCGCTTTTCTGGTTATTTGTAGCGCTGGGTTCCGTCTGACGCAGGTCCGCTCCTCAACCCGCGTCGACACATAACATTTTCTGGTTTATGGCAGTCCAGCATTAGGGGTCTCCAATTGGTTCAAAATGCTGCAGCCAAACTTTTGACACGAAGCAGAAAGTTTGACCACATTACACCCATTTTGGCGTCTCTTCACTGGCTTCCTGTCCCAGTGAGATCAGATTTTAAGCTTCTGTTACCAACCTATAAAATTGTTCATGGACTGGCACCTCCCTACCTAGCTGACCTAATTAAACCCTACGTACCAGCCCGGACTTTGCGTTCTCAGGGTCCAGGACTACTTTGTGTCCCTAAGGTGAATAAGAAGTCTGCGGGTCACAGAGCTTTCTCTTATCGTGCCCCTGTTCTGTGGAATGATCTCCCTGCATCAATAAAACAGTCAGATTCTGTAGCGACTTTAAAGTCCAGACTTAAGATGCACTTATTTTCCCCTTTGTATGGCTAACATACTGACATAGTATGTTACTATGCTTTTTACTCTTTTAAATTCATTTTATTAGTAAACGTAGTGGGCTGCGGCCTCAACTTTATCTAAATTCTGGGTCTTTTTGTGAAGCTTAGGGCTAGTGGCCGGCGATCACCTTAGTATTTCTTCTGCTTTTTGTGTTGCTTAATGCTGACAAATGATCCTGTATTTGTTGTTCTGCCACATGATTCAGTTTTTTTTTTCTCTCTGTTTGAGGTGTGGCTCCATCCAGAGAAGGGGTTGGGTGTCTTCTTTTGCATGTGCACCAGCATGGACTCCCAAAAATTTCCTGTATATTTGTTTTGTCAGTTGTGTCTGTGGCTTGGCCCAAGCAGAGGGTCGCCCCTTTGAGTCTGGTCTGCTTGAGGTTTCTTCCTCAAATCATCCTCAAATCAGTTTTTCCTTACGACTGTCACCTGTGTGCTTGCTCTGGGGGTTGGTAAGGTTAGACCTTACTTGTGTGAAAGAAGAATCCTCTACGACATCATCTGGAATCTACAACAACAAAACAATGACTCTTCTGTGGCTAAAAGACCAAAAACATCTGTTTTACAACTCAAAAACACAATGTAGGGTGCTAATATCTATGAAAAATGTAGATACTATCTTGACATTTGTTACTTCTATTTGAAGAAAAAGATCAATCTTTCAAAGATTATTTCACAGTTCAAGATAACTGTGAAATAATGTGGGCCTTATGTCATCTGTCATAATCCAACCCAAAGTTCAATCAGAACCAACCAGCTGTATTTATGCTAATTTGGGGGGTGGGTGGGGGGCATGTGATTGGCAGATCCTCAGTAAATTGCTGTTGTAGGAACAGAAGTCAAATTATAGCAACAGCAGCTGCAGACGGACAAAGGAGGCCGATGCCTGAATCCCAGTCATGTTCTAGCTGGTTAGAGTAGGTGAACTACAGGGAACCTCTGAGACCTCAGCAAGT
Source organism: Thalassophryne amazonica (assembly GCF_902500255.1). Taxonomy (NCBI): domain Eukaryota; kingdom Metazoa; phylum Chordata; class Actinopteri; order Batrachoidiformes; family Batrachoididae; genus Thalassophryne; species Thalassophryne amazonica. The sequence continues at coordinate 5,237,022 of NC_047116.1, read as the reverse complement.
CAGCCTGGAAGGAGCAGACAACTGACACGGTTTGGAAGGTTTGAAGAAAGAAAACATGTCATGTACATGCTGAAATTCCACCAGAAAGACTCAGGAGGCAAGTTAAGGTTGAAAAATTTAACACATGAAGATAATGTGGAGGATGGTAGATCAGTCTTTGGGATCGGTCAGTATCATCATAGTGGGCAGAGGTGAGATGACCTCAGAGCCTGTCATTGGAAAAGGCAGGGTGAAGGTGACCCCTGGGCAACAGGCAGCGACCAACTGGTGGTGGATAGGTGGAGGAGGGAGCATCTGGTTGGTGAGCCATAAGCAGCAAAGGTGCATGAGAACTTTGATGTTTTAAGGATTATGCATGTTTCCTATTGGCTGAGAGTTGGTGGATAGCAGTGGGCATCTGCTTGTGTCTAGAGATTACAGCTAAGTAACTGGTTTAAATGAATATATAAAATGAGAGTCTTCCTTTGGGAACTTACACCAAGCTGTGTTTCCTGAGTTTATGATTCAGAATGATAGGGGTGTTTCATCCTGACCAAAAACTGAACACACATCAAACAAATCATGTGTCACAATCAACAATCAACTGTCTCAGATAAGTTTAGTTTTTGAGGAGGAGGTTATGTGATGAACCCAAGTGCTTTAATTTCAGTTAGTCATTAGATTTTGTTGAAAGTCTGCAGCGAGTTGGTACACTGATGTTTTTTTTTCATTAACAATGAGAAATGTTTTTGTTTCATACCTTTTTTTAAATGTCCACACCTTATTACATCACAAAGATCTCAGGGGAAGAAAGTCTTTACTGCCCTCTACTGTCAGGGGAAGCAGTGACACTGGCGGAGTTGCGCACTCTCAGGACGCTCTTGTAACTGTATGTTGATTGTCAGTGTTTTTGGTCGCGTCCTGCTGGTGGTGGGTTGGATCACTGACTCAGACTCTTCCAGTCGCCTCCTGTTTTAATCATCGCTCTGATGACTCAGCTGTTACAAGCCGCCGGCTCTAACGGGAGCTCCCAGTCAGCTGCGGTTAGCACCGCTAATGTCAAAACACCATAATAAGAGCCTCGCCCCAGTGGCTCCGGAGGTGACGCCGTGTCAACATTTATTGGCTTTCCAGCTGAACCTCCATTGTCCCAACGTGGGCAAAAAATTTAGTCATTTTAAAGGCGGCCGGGAGGAACTGCGACAACATCATCAGCAGCAAGTCAAAGGTCGCCATGGCCTATAATTAGCATAATTAATACAGTCCTGTTTTCATTAGAAAGGGTGGAAGACAATTAGAGCAGAACGGCTACAGAATGGACTCCCGTTGGAATTTCTCAAACAAGCGTTGGCTCACAAAATTTGGCAGATGAGGGAGGAAAAAAAGGGCTTTTTGCAGATACAAATCTTATATAAAGTCTGACTTTAAGATATCAAAGATTAATTTTTGTTAAAAAAAAAACGCACACATTTCCAAAGAACTCAACACAACACCATTTTTTAGCTTTTGAAATCATTTTCAGAAATGTTCAGGCAGACTTAGAATGTGAGTGGGCGGGACTTTGCACCCAAATGGGCGGGCACACCAGTAACCAACAATATGGTAGGGGTGGTGGCCAAGCGGTTAGCGCAGAAGGCTCCTGGCTCAAGACCACCCTTGTCCATTCTCCATGTAATGCGGAGTTGGGTCATTAAGGGTATCTGATGTAAGACTTGTGCCAAATTAGCATGCAGATACACCTGGGATGTGCTGCGGCGCCCCCAAGTGGAGAAAAAATTGGATGAAGCAGTCTAGTATAATGGGTGGGGCTGAAAGCTTCACGATGACCTGTTCTGATGTGGTGCAGCAAAAAGGTTGCCGGTTTGATTCCCCTCCTGTGTGTGTGCTGCACGTTCTCCACACCATCAGATCGTTGTAATTATTATTTTCCGATTGGTTAGTTGTGGTGCTGATGCTGACTTTGCAACGCCTGATTTATGAGTCAGCTTTTGGTGCTAAACTGGTGAAATTGTCAAATTGGCCGGGTTCCCGCGGAGCACCGTTTATTTTTTGTAAGCCAGCGGTCACCTGACGGCTGCTCGTGTCATCACATCAGGAAGACTGAACGGTTCAATAGCTGTCAAGTGTTCCTGCAGCTCTCTGCACGGTTCCACAATACAGCTCGGTGACAGGCAGACCCTGAGGAGACGTGACGGGAATGCACACCAAGCTAACAGGCTACCGCGCCTCAAAACACTCCATGAAGCCCTCTAGGAAAATATGCAAAGTCACCGAGACGGCACGCACACTCTGTGTTTATTCTCTGCAGCTACAGTTGCGCCTTCCGTCCAACCGAAGCGGTTGAAGATTGGCCAATAAAGCGGAGTGATGGTGAGCAGAGGGGACAGTCCAGGCTCATTGTCTCTGTAAAGGCTCCGGGCACTGTCACTGAAGGACATGTTCCACGCACACATACACACACCGGGGCCCATTTGGACTCTGGGTGATACATCAGGGGAGATGAGGCGTGCCATTAAACCTGCAATAAAACCTCCTCCTCCTTATTCAATAAGATAACTCATCCTTTCTTCACTCCGTGCCCTTCAGAGGAGTACGTCTATCAGAACGACTCCGGATGAGAGAAAACCTGGCACCAGCTGCGCTTCTTTCCATCAGTTTCACTGGAGATAGTTGTTAAGGTTACCAGGATTAATTACATCCGTCATTATGCTCAGTCACGTCGAGTGTCAACCGGCAGCGAGTCCGGGGAATGTCGTGCAAGCTTCATAATGGAACCGACTAAACCGGTCGTATTAAGAGGAACTCTCCCATGGTTTTCCTGATGAATCAGAAGATCATCAAAATTCCACAGCTGTGATTCATCCGCTGCACGTGTGCCGCCGTGAGACACACCGACCAGCACAAACTTCACTTCCTGCCAAGATCCAGCATGTTAATATGGACGGGAAAAACTAAACCACTGGTGCTTTCATGGTGAAATCATGTGTTCACTGTGACAGAGTTTCCAGAACGGTCGATATGATCAGCTGATATGGTCGTTAGTTCGTTTGAGCCGCTGGAACAGACGTCCAGGTCGCTCCTTTGAGCCTGACATTGATTTTGATGTGTAAAAATAGCAAAAGATGCATTCATGGGGCCATAACTCAGGCTGAAGTTGAGATGGAGCATCCTGGTCAGGTCAGAACACACTGCATCCACAAGACTACAGAGGCCTGGATGGCAACCACCCAGGGAGGTGTCTGGTTTATTCACACCTCAGCCAGGTGACGTGTGGGAGTGTCCTTGGTCTTTTCCTGTTGCTGGAGCTCCTGCCTGCTGGATCACACCTAATAAAGTGCACCTCATGGGGGGAGGTGATGGTCTAGTGGTTAATTGTTGGGCTTCAGACCAAAGGAAAACCCTGGGTTTTGAACCAAAAATCACTAAGGGCCTTTGAGCAAGGTCCTTAATCCCTGAGTTGCTCTCTCTGTGTAGTGAGCGTCTTGCATGGCAGCACACTGACATCGGTGTGTGAGTGTGTCTGTGTGAGTGGGCCTATGTGATGCGTAATTGTAAAGCGTTTTGAGCTTCTGATGCAGATGGAAAAGCGCCATATAAATGCAGTCCGTTTACCACACGGAGGCAACATGGCAGCTGATGTTCCCTCACAATGCAAGACGTACACATCATCTGAGTGTCTGTAAGTAAGTAAGCGTTTGTTTGACACAAAGTCATTCCATTGGTTCCCAAGGATCCACCAAAGAGACCTGGTCCCAAACACAGTCAGAATTTGACTTCCGTCGCTGGTTCGTGTCATACACTTGGACAGAAAGCTCCGGGACTCAAAAGACTTGGTATCGGCGTCACCAAACACCTCTGTCTGATAACACCTCAGGCTCTTCCTGGGCATCACTCAGTCTCAAAGGTCGACAGAAGCCTGATGTCTGACATCTGAACTCCCCGAGACATGAATACCGCTGCTGAGATAACTCTGAAGGTCGCTGGTGTTTGTTGGTGCCGATATCTTTGCAGGACAGTGAAGGTCCAACTCTTCAGGACTCTGGTGCTTCCTGTCTTATGGTTGTGACACTTAGATGCTAAAAAGTGATCTAAGGTAAAGCCTGGATGTCTTTGGTACTAGCTCTCTGTGGAGGATCCTTGAGAACTGCTGGAATGACCTTGTATCAAACCAGAGGTTTCTTAGAGACCCAGATGAGGTGCACTAAGTAAGTAAGTGAGGTTTATTTATATAGCACCTTTCAAGATAGAAATCACAAAGTGCTTCACATAAGAACAGAGAAATTAAAAACAGCAGAAACATAATCAATCAATCAATCAACTTTTTTTTTATATAGCGCCAAATCACAACAAACAGTTGCCCCAAGGCGCTTTATATTGTAAGGCAAGGCCATACAATAATTATGTAAAACCCCAACGGTCAAAACGACCCCCTATGAGCAAGCACTTGGCTACAGTGGGAAGGAAAAACTCCCTTTTAACAGGAAGAAACCTCCAGCAGAACCAGGCTCAGGGAGGGGCAGTCTTCTGCTGAGACTGGTTGGGGCTGAGGGAAAGAACCAGGAAAAAGACATGCTGTGAAGGGGGGCAGAGATCGATCACTAATGATTAAATGCAGAGTGATGCATACGGAGCAAAAAGAGAAAGAAACAGTGCATCATGGGAACCCCCCCACAGTCTATGTCTAAAGCAGCATAACCAAGGGATGGTCCAGGGTCACCTGATCCAGCCCTAACTATAAGCCTTAGCGAAAAGGAAAGTTTTAAGCCTAATCTTAAAAGTAGAGAGGGTATCTGTCTCCCTGATCTGAATTGGGAGCTGGTTCCACAGGAGAGGAGCCTGAAAGCTGAAGGCTCTGCCTCCCATTCTACTCTTACAAACCCTAGGAACTATAAGTAAGCCCGCAGTCTGAGAGCGAAGCGCTCTAATGGGGTGATATGGTACTACGAGGTCCCTAAGATAAGATGGGACCTGATTATTCAAAACCTTATAAGTAAGAAGAAGAATTTTAAATTCTATTCTAGAATTAACAGGAAGCCAATGAAGAGAGGCCAACACGGGTGAGATATGCTCTCTCCTGCTAGTCCCCGTCAGTACTCTAGCTGCAGCATTCTGAACCAACTGAAGGCTTTTTAGGGAACTTTTAGGACAACCTGATAATAATGAATTACAATAGTCCAGCCTAGAGGAAATAAATGCATGAATTAATTTTTCAGCATCACTCTGAGACAAGACCTTTCTGATTTTAGAGATATTGCGTAAATGCAAAAAGGCAGTCCTACATATTTGTTTAATATGCGCTTTGAATGACATATCCTGATCAAAAATGACTCCAAGATTTCTCACAGTATTACTAGAGATCAGGGAAATGCCATCCAGAGTAACGATCTGGTTAGACACCATGCTTCTAAGATTTGTGGGGCCAAGTACAATAACTTCAGTTTTATCTGAGTTTAAAAGCAGGAAATTAGAGGTCATCCATGTCTTTATGTCTGTAAGACAATCCTGCAGTTTAGCTAATTGGTGTGTATCCTCTGGCTTCATGGATAGATAAAGCTGGGTATCATCTGCGTAACAATGAAAATTTAAGCAATACCGTCTAATAATACTGCCTAAGGGAAGCATGTATAAAGTGAATAAAATTGGTCCTAGCACAGAACCTTGTGGAACTCCATAATTAACTTTAGTCTGTGAAGAAGACTCCCCATTTACATGAACAAACTGTAATCTATTAGACAAATATGATTCAAACCACCGCAGCGCAGTGCCTTTAATACCTATGACATGCTCTAATCTCTGTAATAAAATTTTATGGTCAACAGTATCAAAAGCAGCACTGAGGTCCAACAAAACAAGCACAGAGATAAGTCCACTGTCCAAAGCCATAAGAAGATCATTTGTAACCTTCACTAATGCTGTTTCTGTACTATGATGAATTCTAAAACCTGACTGAAACTCTTCAAATACACCATTCCTCTGCAGGTGATCAGTTAGCTGTTTTACAACTACCCTCTCAAGAATCTTTGAGAGAAAAGGAAGGTTGGAGATTGGCCTATAATTAGCTAAGATAGCTGGGTCAAGTGATGGCTTTTTAAGTAATGGTTTAATTACTGCCACCTTAAAGGCCTGTGGTACATAACCAACTAACAAAGATAGATTGATCATATTTAAGATTGAAGCATTGAATAATGGTAGGACTTCCTTGAGCAGCCTGGCAGGAATGGGATCTAATAAACATGTTGATGGTTTGGATGAAGTAACTAATGAAAATAACTCAGACAGAACAATCGGAGAGAAAGAGTCTAACCAAATACCGGCATCACTGAAAGCAGCCAAAGATAACGATACATCTTTGGGATGGTTATGAGTAATTTTTTCTCTAATAGTCAAAATTTTGTTAGCAAAGAAAGTCATGAAGTCATTACTAGTTAAAGTTAATGGAATACTCAGCTCAATAGAGCTCTGACTCTTTGTCAGCCTGGCTACAGTGCTGAAAAGAAACCTGGGGTTGTTCTTATTTTCTTCAATTAGTGATGAGTAGAAAGATGTCCTAGCTTTACGGAGGGCTTTTTTATAGAGCAACAAACTCTTTTTCCAGGCTAAGTGAAGATCTTCTAAATTAGTGAGACGCCATTTCCTCTCCAACTTACGGGTTATCTGCTTTAAGCTACGAGTTTGTGAGTTATACCACAGAGTCAGACACTTCTGATTTAAAGCTCTCTTTTTCAGAGGAGCTACAGCATCCAAAGTTGTCTTCAATGAGGATGTAAAACTATTGACGAGATACTCTAGCTCCCTTACAGAGTTTAGGTAGCTACTCTGCTCTGTGTTGGTATATGACATTAGAGAACATAACGAAGGAATCATATCCTTAAACCTAGTTACAGCGCTTTCTGAAAGACTTCTAGTGTAATGAAACTTATTCCCCACTGCAGGGTAGTCCATCAGGGTAAATGTAAATGTTATTAAAAAATGATCAGACAGAAGGGAGTTTTCAGGGAATACTGTTAAGTCTTCTATTTCCATACCATAAGTCAGAACAAGATCTAAAATATGATTAAAGTGGTGGGTGGACTCATTTACTTTTTGAGCAAAGCCAATAGAGTCTAATAATAGATTAAATGCAGTGTTGAGGCTGTCATTCTCAGCATCTGTGTGGATATTAAAATCGCCCACTATAATTATCTTATCTGAGCTAAGCACTAAGTCAGACAAAAGGTCTGAAAATTCACAGAGAAACTCGTAGTAACGACCAGGTGGACGATAGATAATAACAAATAAAACTGGTTTTTGGGACTTCCAATTTGGATGGAAAAGACTAAGAGACAAGCTTTCAAATGAATTAAAGCTCTGTCTGGTTTTTTGATTAATTAATAAGCTGGAATGGAAGATTGCTGCTAATCCTCCGCCCCGGCCCGTGCTACGAGCATTCTGACAGTTAGTGTGACTCGGGGGTGTTGACTCAATTAAACTAACATATTCATCCTGCTGTAACCAAGTTTCTGTAAGGCAGAATAAATCAATACGTTGATCAATTATTATATCATTTACCAACAGGGACTTAGAAGAGAGAGACCTAATGTTTAATAGACCACATTTAACTGTTTTAGTCTGTGGTGCAATTGAAGGTGCTATATTATTTTTTCTTTTTTAATTTTTATGCTTAAATAGATTTTTGCTGGTTATTGGTGGTCTGGGAGCAGGCACCGTCTCCACGGGGACGGGGCAACGAGGGGACGGCAGGGGGAGAGAAGCTGCAGAGAGGTGTATAAGACCACAGCTCTGCCTCCTGGTCCCAACGCTAGACAGTCACAGTTTGGAGGATCCAAGAAAATTGGCCAGATTTCTAGAAATGAGAGCTGCTCCCTCTAAAGTGGGATGGATGCCGTCTCTCCTAACAAGACCAGGTTTTCCCCAGAAGCTTTGCCAATTATCAATGAAGCCCACCTCATTTTTTGGACACCACTCAGACAGCCAGCAATTCAAGGAGAACATGCGGCTAAACATGTCACTCCCGGTCTGATTGGGGAGGGGCCCAGAGAAAACAACAGAGTCCGACATTGTTTTTGCAAAGTTACACACCGATTTAATGTTAATTTTAGTGACCTCCGATTGGCGTAACCGAGTGTCATTACTGCCGACGTGAATTACAATCTTACCAAATTTACGCTTAGCCTTAGCCAGCAGTTTCAAATGTCCTTCGATGTCGCCTGCTCTGGCCCCCGGAAGACAACTGACAATGGTTGCTGGTGTCGCTAACTTCACATTTCTCAAAACAGAGTCGCCAATAACCAGAGTTTGATCCTCGGCGAGTGTATCGTCGAGTGGGGAAAAACGGTTAGAGATGTGAACGGGTTGACGGTGTACACGGGGCTTCTGTTTAGGGCTACGCTTCCTCCTCACAGTCACCCAGTCGGCCTGCTTTCCCGACTGCCCGGGATCTGCCAGGGGGGAACTAACGGCGGCTAAGCCACCTTGGTCCGCACCGACTACAGGGGCCTGGCTAGCTGTAGAATTTAACCGTAAAAACTAGGTAAAAGCCAGCCTATACAAAAGGGTCTTTAGCTTCACTTTAAATGTTTCAACAGAGTCCAAGGAGTGTAGGTCCAAAGGCAATGCATTCCATATTTTAGGTGCCACCACCTCGAATGCACAGTCTCCCCTGGTCTTCAGTCTTGTCCTAGGCACAACCAATAGGCCCAGGTCCAAAGACCTCACCACTACTCACATTGTGAGGATCCAGCACACAGCAGCATCGGTCCTGATGACTAATTGAACTGGGAAAGACTGAGAACATGTCCACGTATCTCTTGGCTGTAACAGATATGTCTTGTCCGGTCTGGGAACATGTGCTGGTACCATAACTTGGTACATCCATCACACCATAGAGCTGCCTTGGTTCCTGGATGGCAACCACCTCATGCAGACTCTTGAAAGTCACCATCCATCAGCTGCAGACCTGAGACCAGGCTGCTTGTGCACCATTGCTTTGGATGATGCATAAAGAAACGTGCCGCATGGTTAAAATGTCGTTGCTCCTTTGGAGTGGTGGGGATGGACCAGAGGACTACCTGGCTGATTGTCAATCTGCCTCCAGAGCAAACTTTTCATGTCGTGATGCTCGTGTTCCCAGATCTGACATCACTGTGCTCCTACATAAGCACAGAGACAAGATAAGAACGTGAAGAACATTTTTTCCATTTGACTTTGGCTTTAAGTGCTCGAAGTTTTCCACACTGGAATTTGGTCAACATTCACGCAGCGCCTGGGCTCTGCACCCGGCACCGCTCCGTGCTTATTGATTCATATCAGCAGCATGTTTCTCAGCACACAGCTGCTGCTTCATAATAACTTGGAACAAATCCACGCTAGCAGTCGTGGCTCTGCAGAGACGAGCAGCTCCGGCTCTGTTTAGCTTATTGCCTTCATTACAGTTTCACTCCAGCAAAGCGCGGAGACTGAAGCTAATAAGAAAAGGCTAACAGAGCTGTGATTAAATGACAGCTGGGTCCACTCTCTCCAGATAATACATGAGCTGATATCTCATATTGCTTCCATGTTCCTGCAAATACATCAAAAGCCCCCGAAGCAAAGGAACGGTTATTACCGGAGACTTTTATGTCAGGTAATGTGAGCCTGTGCAAAGTCTGCCGGCTGCGATCAATCCGACCTTCTCCAGGACTCTGCTCCAGACACAATTAAGATCAAAGCAGCTGAAAATCATCAGACAAGAGGAGAAATAAGTGCACAAAAGGATCTTTACATTAAACTACTGCAGCCTCCGAGCCGGCGTGCTGCAGCGTGGACGTCCATGAGGCCGTGGACGCTCCTGAGGGTGTGGACATCTGTGAGGGTGTGGACGTCTGCGAGGGTGTGGACGTCTACAAGGGTGTGGATGTCTGCGAGGGCGTGGACATCTGCGAGGGCATGGACATCCTGGAGGGCGTGGACATCCCTGAGAGTGTGGACGTCTGTGAGGGCGTGGACATCCTGGAGGGCGTGGACATCCCTGAGAGTGTGGACGTCTGCGAGGGTGTGGACGTCTACAAGGGTGTGGATGTCTGCGAGGGCGTGGACATCTGCGAGGGCATGGACATCCTGGAGGGCGTGGACATCCCTGAGAGTGTGGACGTCTGTGAGGGCGTGGACATCCTGGAGGGCGTGGACGTCCCTGAGAGTGTGGACGTCTGTGAGGGCGTGGACATCCTGGAGGGCGTGGACATCCCTGAGAGTGTGGACGTCTGTGAGGGCGTGGACATCCTGGAGGGCGTGGACGTCCCTGAGAGTGTGGACATCTGTGAGGGTGTGTACATCCTGGAGGGCATGGACGTCCCTGTGGGCGTGGATGTCCTGGAGGGGATAAAACACTTGTCTTATTATTGCAAATACAAAATAAATCAATTCTGTAAATGAACATGATTTGTATATTTAGTTCTTTTGTTTGTGTCCTGTTGCCTCACTGTTATTTGTGCTGGTCGATATGTTTGTTAGCAGGAAAAAATAGATTTTATTAAATATGGTGAAGCTGTTTTCTCAATGTGGTGAAAAAATCTGAAGCAGCAAATATTAAATTTAAGATTTTTTGTATTATGCTTCTGAATTTGTAAACACTGAGGAAAATGTTTCATTTATTCTGTATTAGAAATAAGGAGGTTCTTTTATTGGATCTGAACAGAAGGCAGAACCAGTTTGGTTTTAGAAATAATGCAGAAACTCTGTAGTTAATAAATGTCCTTTTAGTTTATAATTATATTTATATTTATACTCGTAGATGAGAGAAAGAAAAACACACAAATTTTCACTCAGAAAACACTATATATGCATGCGAATGGTGGACAAGCGGTTAGTGCGCTTGTTTCTGCTGAGGAAGGTTCCTGGTTCAAACCCCACCTGTCAGAAAGGACATCTGGTGTAAAATTTGTGCCAAATCAACATGTAGATCCACCTCAGATGTGCTGTGGTGCCACCAAGAGAGAAGCTGAGGGACTTACTTTTAGCATGTTGCTAATTATGATGACTAATTAAATTTCTTTTTTATGTAAATGATGAAGAAAATCTTGCAAAAATTTTATATGGATCATTAATTATATGAATAAAAACTGTCAAGTTGTGTTAAAAAAAAGCTTCAGTTTTATTTAATTGATTTTATTTATTTAATTATTTATTTGCAATGCTACTTTTTCCCATCATGCATTGTGTATCTCCAGGCCAGGGGTGCTGCCAGGGTTTTCAGGCCCCATGAAAAGAAATCTTGCTGCCCCCCCCCCCCCCCCCCCCACAATAAGGAGCTCCAGGCTCTCATAATGTGACGGGTGGTGATGCCCCAGTAGCGTTATGACCGACAGCCGCTCTGCTGCTGATTCCGTGGACTTTACCAAGAACGGAGTCCATCCATCCATCCATTTTCTTCCGCTTTATCCAGAGTCAGGTCGCGGGGGCAGCAGCTCAAGCAAAGCCACCCAGACCTCCCGATCCACACACACCTCCCCCAGCTCCTCCGGGGGAACCCCAAGGTGTTCCCAAGCCAGCCGAGAGATGTAGTCCTTCCAGCATGTCCTGGGCCTCCTCCCAATGGAACGTGCCCGGAACACCTCTCCAGCGAGGCGTCCAGGGGGCATCCGGAAGAGATGCCCAAGCCACCTCAACTGACTCCTTTCGATGTGGAGGAGCAGCGGCTCGACTCCGAGCTCCTCCCGAGTGTAGGAGTCGTTTTCTTAAACTACAACTCGTGTTGTTCACATTCTGGGGCACATTAGCATGTTTCCTGATTTCAGGTTTCCGGCCGGCGATGTCAGCGCTCACCGGCCATGTCAGTGCTCACCGGCGATGTCAGCGCTCGCCTGCTAACCCCTGCTAACGTTACAGATATGGAAGCCAAAAACACTGAAAGCTGTGCGTCCGCCATTAAATGACAGCGCTGAGTTTTCCTGTCGGGTGGTCGTGACTCGTGACTGGTTGGTTTGCTGCTCGCACATGTCAGTAAATCTCCGTGTGACGGAGCAGCCGCGAGTCCGGCAGAAGAACATGTTGGGGACATTTTTCACTGTGACTTTAATACTCTGCAGAGTCGACTTCACGGAGTCTGAGTCCTGATTCCAGATAGAAAATCCATAATGAAACCGGACCACAGAGACCCGAGTGACAAACTCAACCCCAAGCAGACGACTCATGTCTCCGCAGAAAGCCAAAGATTTGCTTTCCGAGTGAAGCGTAATGGGATCAAATCCCCCTCATGCCCCTCAGCGATTATGTTTGTGATGATGTTTGTGAGTTTGGGGAGCAGATCGTTTGCTAACACGGAGGTTTGTTCTCCAGATCTTAACTTGTGCATCCGTGCCTTAAATGTAAAACAATCCAGTGCTGCAGAACACAGGAGGAAGTGTTCCTCGGGAAATACGAGGAAAATCCGTTATCAAACAACCATAAACACTCAATTATTGACCCAGAGTAATATTTCAGCTTCTGTTTTATGTGCAATTTTTCCTCTTTATCTTTCTGCTCATAAAAAATTCAACAGTCCAATCGTTTTGCCCATATTTTGATTATCTGCAGATTTCATCAAGTGAATCCATTAGTGCAGTTTATTGTTACACCACCTGGAGGAGGAAAATCCGGGAAGCGGCTTTAAAATCACTGACGAGATGCTTTTGGTTGTCGTGGAGACGTGATGAACGTCTGAGGGGAAAAAGATGTTCTGCACACCAGCACATCTGAACAAGACCTTCAGCAAAATAAGGCCAAGGTCTTTGTGTTCTACATGTTCCACTGATCCGGGACTTTGGGAAAACTGAGGCAGGCAGCCTGTGAAATACATGGTGTGAATGTTTGAAGAAAATGAACGAGTGAATGAGTCCGACCCCTCCAGTTTGCACAATACTCAAAAAAAATAATACATGCAGTCATCGTGTAGGTGATTAAATTAAAAGACGATAATCAAATCAAATCAGTTTTATTTATATAGCGCCAAATCACAACAAACAGTTGCCACAAGGCGCTTTATATTGTAAGGCAAGGCCATACAATAATTACGGAAAAACCCCAACGGTTAAAACGACCCCCTGTGAGCAAGCACTTGGCGACAGTGGGAAGGAAAAACTCCCTTTTAACAGGAAGAAACCTCCAGCAGAACCAGGCTCAGGGAGGGGCAGTCTTCTGCTGGGACTGGTTGGGGCTGAGGGAGAGAACCAGGAAAAAGACATGCTGTGGAGGGGAGCAGAGATCGATCACTAATGATTAAATGCAGAGTGGTGCATACAGAGCAAAAAGAGAAAGAAACAGTGCATCATGGGAACCCCCCCAGCAGTCTAAGTCTATAGCAGCATAACTAAGGGATGGTTCAGGGTCACCTGATCCAGCCCTAACTATAAGCTTTAGCAAAAAGGAAAGTTTTAAGCCTAATCTTAAAAGTAGAGAGGGTGTCTGTCTCCCTGATCTGAATTGGGAGCTGGTTCCACAGGAGAGGAGCCTGAAAGCTGAAGGCTCTGCCTCCCATTCTACTCTTACAAACCCTAGGAACTACAAGTAAGCCTGCAGTCTGAGAGCGAAGCGCTCTATTGGGGTGATATGGTACTATGAGGTCCCTAAGATAAGATGGGACCTGATTATTCAAAACCTTATAAGTAAGAAGAAGAATTTTAAATTCTATTCTAGAATTAACAGGAAGCCAATGAAGAGAGGCCAATATGGGTGAGATATGCTCTCTCCTTCTAGTCCCTGTCAGTACTCTAGCTGCAGCATTTTGAATTAACTGAAGGTTTTTCAGGGAACTTTTAGGACAACCTGATAATAATGAATTACAATAGTCCAGCCTAGAGGAAATAAATGCATGAATTAGTTTTTCAGCATCACTCTGAGACAAGACCTTTCTAATTTTAGAGATATTGCACAAATGCAAAAAGCAGTCCTACATATTTGTTTAATATGGGCATTGAATGACATATCCTGATCAAAAATAACTCCAAGATTTCTCACAGTATTACTAGAGGTCAGGGTAATGCCATCCAGAGTAAGGATCTGGTTAGACACCATGTTTCTAAGATTTGTGGGGCCAAGTACAATAACTTCAGTTTTATCTGAGTTTAAAAGCAGGAAATTAGAGGTCATCCATGTCTTTATGTCTGTAAGACAATCCTGCAGTTTAGCTAATTGGTGTGTGTCCTCTGGCTTCATGGATAAATAAAGCTGGGTATCATCTGCGTAACAATGAAAATTTAAGCAATGCTGTCTAATAATACTGCCTAAGGGAAACATGTATAAAGTGAATAAAACTGGTCCTAGCACAGAACCTTGTGGAACTCCATAATTAACCTTAGTCTGTGAAGAAGATTCCCCATTTACATAAACAAATTGTAATCTATTAGATAAATATGATTCAAACCACCGCAGCGCAGTGCCTTTAATACCTATGGCAATACCAATGAGAACAATCACTCTGTTTTGTCTGTGTACTGTCCCATTGACAGCACTGCCACCTGCTGGATGGTTCGTGGTGCTGGGTTGATGACGGGTTAGCTACAGTTGTGCTGGCCACTCAGAGCATTTTTGCAAACAAATGTATTAGATTGGTGAGATATTATTATGATTATTATTGAAATAAGAACACAGTCTGCAGTAACCGGCGGCGCCATGGACAGGTGTTAGCTTCGCTTACCGCTGACAAGTGACACGTTCCTGCAAAAGGCTTTTATACAGCACAGTTCAGTGATTTTGACCATTGACCTTTTGACCCTCAAATCAATAGCAGTGTTGTATATTAACGAAGCAAAAATACTTCACTACTGTACTTAAGTACGTTTTGGGAGACTTTGTACTTTACTTGAGTTTTTTAAATTCAGCTTACTTTCACTTTTACTTCACTACATTTCCGACGTTAATTGCATCCTACTACTCCGATACATTTTCTATGCGCCATGCCGTTACTCGTTACAAAAAAAACAACACACACACACGAATAAAGTTGTGTTTTCACCCAGAGACCCCACTGATTACTAGTGACTGCAACAAAGTCAGGCTGATTTGTCATGAGTCATGTCCGATAGGCTTTTTTGCAGTTGTGCACTTGGGGGGTGTTTGTCAGGAAAATGATCATTTCTCTACATTGATTACAGACCTGCAGCAGGTCTGTAATCAACTTTTCTGCAGCGCAGCTTTGCTTTGAACCTTGAACCAATCAAAGCAGTGATTCACAGGTCGAAGCAGTGCTTCGATCTACAATTCGTGGATTTTATTTCACTTTATCCTAATTTTTTTTTCCCGCTAAAACCCTGAAGAGCATATGTATGTGAGTAATATTTAATATTTTTATGTTAAACTGACCTGTTATGGTCTTCTGAAACAGTTGATGAATGTATTTTATAACTTAAAAATACGACCAGTACTAATGCGTTAACATGTCTATGGCGTTTTCGATGTTAAAGTTAGCATTAACTTGTTCGCATCAGCACGTTTGTGTTGTTTTCTGTATAATTAATGGCTCAGCGTTCGTTGTCGTAAAAGTGTCAAATTGTAATTTTTTAAATGTAATTGTATTCATATATTATAGCAACAACAATAATAGTCTACATAATAGACAATAATAGTCAATAATAATAGAGAAAGAGACAAAAAGAACGTAATGAAACAAAACACAACATAAAAGATAAAACCATGTAACAATGAAAATAAATAAATACATATAGAAATAAATAACTGTTTCCTGTGAACACCTAGTGAGTAGCCTACTCTCGTTTAGGTTTTGAAACCTTGTTTCTGAAGTGTTTTTGTGTGATGTGCACAATTTTCAGTACTTTGACTAATACTACCAGTCATTTACAAGCCTAGTAATATATATATATATATATATAAAAAAAAAATCAATCTGTTTTTGATTATTAACATTTACTTGTACTTTTACTTTCAATACTTGAGTACATAGTTGTACATTACTTGTCATACTTAAAGGAGACCTGCATTGAAAAAAATGCAGTCAGATTTTTTGAACAAAAAATGACTTACATTTACACATAAGATCCTTCTGAATGTAGTAAATTAAATCTGCAAGCCCAGATCTGTCATTCAACGGAGAAATCTTCATTTGAAAATGACAAATTTACAGCTAACATTTAGCCCTCCACAAACTGTCCCTGTCATCATGGACACTGCCGAGACGTCACGGACAAGACCCTCTCCCAGCATGCATTGCGCCAATTGTAATTTGTGGATTTACGTCAGTTTGCATCTGCACCTTTTTCTTGTCTTATACGGAAGGATCTACTTTTTTTAAAACTTCATATTGTCTTGCGGCACGTTTGGTGAGTATACATTTCTTTTATTTGTGCTTGAAAATTATTTTGGGGACTTTTTCATATGCCCGTTTGACTGAGTGGTGTCGCAATGAAAATCTACTGTCTTTCACCTCCGGTACCATCGTGTGATATGGAGGCGAGACCCGCAAAGAATCCCAGTCATTAAAAATATATAAACTTCTCTCAGCGTCCATGGAGCTCTGGGGCTCCGATTGCCGAGACGCGCGGTGCTGTGGATTTTGCCGCAAGAAGTCTGTCCTTGCAGCAACAGGTGTACCGGCCGCTTCGCATTAAAACAGCGAGCGTAGCGGAGGCAGAGAGCGGGAGAGGAAGAACGGCACCCGCTGTCGATGTCGTTGCTGCTCTGAGCACACAGATCTGTATCTCACATTCATTGCAGCTTACTTTTGGATGTTGAAACCAGGACGTGTATAAGTAACATTACTAACAGATAAAATCAATTTCAATGCGGGATCGGACTGAAGGCGGGAGCGCGTCGTCTTGTCCCTGACGTCATGGAAATGATAAGCTGTACAAACTGTTTTCACAGAGGGCTAAATTTTAGCTGCAAATTTGTCATTTTTAAATGAAGATTTCTCCGCTGAATTACAAATTTGGGCTTACAGATTTACTTTACTGCATTCACAAGGGTCTTATAAATACATATCAGCTATTTCTTTCTGAAATCTGACCACATTTATTTCAATGCAGGTCTACTTTAAGTACAATAAATACTAGATACTTAAAGACTTTTACTTGAGTAGCATTTCAATCACTGACTTGAACTTCTACCAAAGTCATTTTTTTTTTAGTGGGTATCTGTACTTTTACTTAAGTGTTATTTTCCAGTACTTTATACAACACTGAGCAACAGACATCTTGGGGTCACCATGCCGACCACACATACCAGGTTTGGTGACAATCAGGCAATTAGGAAAGAAGTTACTGCCGGTACAAACCCAGTTCAGTGACTTTGACCTTTTGACTCAAAAGTCAGGAGGATTTTTGGGGTCAATATACATAACATACATACCAAGGAGACTGGTGACAACCGGGCAGTTAAAAAGATCTTGGGGTTACTGTTTAATGTATATACAGGAGTTAGCGCACTCACAAGTGAAATGTCACATGACTGACTGACTGACTGACTGACTGACTTATTCTGTGCACTCAGTGATGTCTACAGACAATTATGTTTAAAGACTCATTTGTTTTCCTTGTTTTATCATTAGTTTTATTGTGTTATGATGTGTTTTATTCCTTTGTTCTTTTATGGTTTTGTCTGTTTATTGTGTTTTTAAATTTTTAATTCAGTTTACTCTGTTTTTATTATGCTGTGTGAAGCACCTTGAGGTGATCTCATCACGAATTGACGCTATATAAATGAATAAATTTGAATTTATGTCCAGCCCACTGGCCCCGCCCCAACATCCTGTTTCAACAGGCAATAATACATTGTATTTAGGAAGTCTTCATTTTACTGTTAGTGAGACCCACCAGAACCAGGACCCAGATTCTGGAGGAAAGTTTTGTCTGAACAGTTTTATCTTCTTCAAAGGTCAGGGCTGATGTGGTGCTGACACCTGTTCACGGGTGGATTCACACCAATCCACAGTTCACACTCTAATCCTGGTGCTTTGTGACAGTGACCTTAACGACTCACAGGTGAGATCAAAGTGCTAACGAGGCTCTGCGACTGAGAGGAGAATCTCTGGACGAGAAACATCCAGGAGCATGAAAATGTTTGGACCATGAAAGAAGCATTCATCTCACCTTTTAGGCACATTAAAGGTCGTCTGAAATCAGACACTCGTGTGTGAGGAAACGCTGACCTTCATCCATAACGAGGAAAGCCAAAACTACAGTGTTGCATCTGAAACTTGATTTTCAGATCAGATGAGGTGTTTTCTTAGTTATGTCACAAAATGAGACATTTTAAGTACTACTGTGCCCACGTGCCACTCTGGATCTTGACAGCACCACCTTCTGGTCATTTTAACGGAAGTGTTTTTAGAATGTGCTACAGACAAGCCCAGGCAGGAACCCTGCAAAACACAGTGAGCGGAGCGATAGATGAGTCCGCCCCTTCGAGTTTAACACCATAACTCAACAACAATAAATGTTTTATTTCTTGTAACTTGCCAAATTTAAAGGGCAAAAATAACAAGGAAACTGAACTTTGATGTACTGGATTAATCAAACAGCAGTATAGTTTCCCTGTAACAGAGGCGTCTGCCACCTGCTGGATAAATAGTAAATGGACTGCATTTATATAGCACTTTTCCATCTGCATCAGATGCTCAAAGCGCTTTACACATCAAATGCTTCACATTCACCCTGATGTCAGGCTGCTGCCACACTACACACCGGGAGCAACTAGGGGATTAAGGACGTTGCTCAAGGGCCCTTAGTGATTTGCCAGTCTGGCTGGGATTTGAACTGAGGATCCTCTGGTCTGAACCCCAATGCTGAACCACTAGACCATCACCTCCCCTGGATGGTTCGTGGATGCTGGATTGATGATGGATTAGGAGCAGGTGTGGCTATTTCTGCACACAAATGTACAAATCTGAAGTAAATTATTACTTTCTGACTGTTTAACAGCAGTTACACTCTAAAACCCGACAGTCGCACCCACACACAACCCCACCAAAAAGATTTTCTATGAAAGTCTCTTCTTCCAGTATTTTGTTCTTTCTCTCTTATGTTAACTGATGTTTATGGCACATTCACACTCTGATGATTAGTCCGGTGTTTGCTGATGGATGGTCAAAAGATTATCAGCATCGTCCAGCGCAGAGGTCCACCAGACTCCACTGGAGCTAAGTGGACATCAGTTGGACAATGCCGATGGTTGTCTTGGTCCCAGATAAATTTTGAACATGCTTAAAATCTTTGATGCTCATGTTAAAATGCTGACAAGATTCAAGCTCTACTACTGGTACTCTGCTAGTACGGTGTTACTGCTCCATTTGCCTCTGCCAGCCAATGTCGGAAGCTTGGCTGGACGGACCACCTCTTCTGGATCCCCTGTGAAGGAATATGCTGAATATGTCTCAGTGACGCATTAGAACCAAGTGATTCAGTCACAGAGTTACACTGAGTTGATATACAGGCGACAACACCTGACATCACAAACGTTGACCATCAGCTCCGCCAACCTACGCTGCTGAGCCACAGAGTGCCGTACCAGTGTGCCCGCCCTCCGGTGGTGAAAGTTGAAACTCCGTCCTACAGTAAGTCAGTGGGCCATCGGCAAATGTCGAGCTCCATCAGTACAATGGCGCCCTCTGCTGAGCTGCATCAGCCTGCATTAAAGTCATTAAATTTGGACCCTGAAGTGAACCTTGTCCGGTGAGTCACAGAGAGTTTTGAGAATCTGCTGCATCAGCCGCTTCACGTCCCAGTGTGAACAGGCCCTGACTTTATTGATATTTTTGCATCTTTTTATGTTGGTTTTGTTTGTTGTTTGATTTTTGTGATTTGTATCTTGTCAGGCGTTTATAAAGTAAAATGTGCTTCTCTCTCAACATACAGTAAGCGTAGTTTTAAAGTTACATGAAGTTTGACAACAGTTTTTTTTGCTAGTTTCTTTCACTTCCAATGCCCAGGTCAAAGTCTAAGTCTAGGTCAAAGTGTAAGTCTACGTAGGTCTGCTGGTCACAGCCACTGTGGCGCTCTGTGTCACAAGTCTGCAAAAGAAGATCTGGACTCATTACAATCAGAGCAGTGAGATCTCCGTGTCCATGTCGATCCACTCATCCTGTTTCATTTCTTTCTGTTCTTGTTTTCAGCTGAGCGAGTGTTGATACTTGGACAGATATTATCACAGATTGCAGCAGTTAAAGTTGTTATGAACAATAAAAGTGCAGCACTGAGTTGTTTTGGTGCTTCGCCCGTTTGTATTGGTGATCAATAATCAGCATTTCTCTGCACGTTAAATAGTCTGGTTCTGTTTTAACGCTCTACATTTGCATCTTAAAGCTGATAACATCTTTAATATCTTCTCACGCTGAACTTCTGAACTTTCATAATGTGGAGTGGCTGTTATTTATTTATTTGTTTGGCTTTATGACATCACATGAAGGGGTGTGTGCTGTCCTTTAGGAGGTGATAGTGAGTCTTTGTGGCCTGGCCCTCGTGTGTGTGTGTGTGTGTGTGTGTGTGTGTGTGTGTGTGTGTGTGTGTGTGTGTGTGTGTGTGTGTGTGTGTGTGTGTGTGTGTGTGTGTGTGTGTTATCTCAGCTGTTCTCCTCCTTTTATCTCTTCTCTGTTTGTCTCTTTATTTGTTTCTGTGTGACTCTGATCCACAAACCTGATTGTGGTCATTTTAAAGGATTTGCTTCTTTTGCGTCAACTATTTTTTGGTGACTGACAACTCTTGATGATGGCAAAAGTTTAGTGTTTAGATTTTGTTTTTTTATGTGATTTATTTCAAATGATTTTACTTTCTATGAATTTGTGACTGTGATTTGGTTTGTGAAGCACTTTGTGCAGCAGATAATTGAAACAATCCTTCACTTGGTCATACAAGCATCAGATGTGGCATGAATGTTCTTCATAAATCAGTGTTTGAGAAAAAAGTGAGGGTCACTTGAAAATCCAATATGGTGGCCAGGTAGGGGTCAATGAAGAATTACACAGGGGTCAAAATTTAAAAATGCTCCAATCATATTGAAAGGTATACCACATTATGTTTTGACTGTGTTGAATGTTCGGTTTGCAAAGTACATGTCAAACAATGTCAATGTCCATTGGATTCTATGACGTGTGACATATGGTACCACGTAACGTGACAACTAAGCATGACACATGGTGCAAACTATTCTTTTTTAAAACCCATATTAACTCAACCAATAATTTGCATCACATTTTACAAAGATTGGAGCAACTTTATCTTCTGACCCCTGTACAAACTGAAACTGACCTTTGTCACCATTCTTGCTGTTTTTACCCCATAACTCCAGAACATTCAGTCATAGTTCCAAACTATACCTTTTTGGAATCTTTGTGATCAGACACATAATGTGATATAGCTTTCAATATGATTAGATTTTCAAGTGGCCCGCAGTTTTTTCTCATACACTGATTTATGAAGAACATTCATGCCACATCTGATGCTTGTGTCACCAAGTGAAGAATTCTGGCCAAAAATCAAACTTATCTGCTCCACTAAATCTGTGAATGGACATGTGCTATGTTGTGTTTGTTTCTGCTCTGGCGGTTTCTCTGCAAATGAAGTTCTTAATGGATGAATAAAGTTGATTTGATTTGATTGATTTGAAGTCTCTGTTATGTGTTGACGCGGGTTGAGGAGCGGACCTGCGTCTGACAGAACCCAGCGGTAAAAATAACCAGAAGGCGGTTCCCAACAGAAACAATTTATTTTTCACCTGTGCTTACAAATGTAAAACATAAAAAGCGTCCCTCTGGTGGAGTGATAAGTGGCACGTTCTCCAGCGCCCGCAAGGATTAAAGCCCGGCGCTCCTGGACTCACTACCACCGCCAAACACCCCCCAGGTGGACACGACGAACCGATTCTCTGTGGAGCAAAGAGAAGGTGAGGTGAGTCAGCAGATATAACTCTATCTTTCGCATAACACATGCTATCAGCAACACACTCAGGTCAATGTTTCTTTTTAACTTTATGCAAATGAGCAGCCTCTCACAACAAGTGGAGGATCACTTATCCAACAAGCCACCGCAGTGAGAAGCAAGCTGCACAATTCTCTTCACAATCTCAGTTTACTGTGTAACAAAACACCAAGATACTATCAACAATTACTTAATCACTTAATTACCTTTAGCGTGTGCTGACAGCATGTGTCCTCACCCTTCCTTGCTTCACGGGCTCGATATGTCAAACCCAGGCACGGTCCTCAGCGTCTCACAAACGAACGTCACAAGGTCGAGTTCCCGGCAGTTCTGCTCAAATCACACATGACTTATATGCAGAACGCCATCCAATTATCTGCTTCAGCTGCAAGTCTTCAAGGCCGCACGTGAGCCCCTGCCACAGGTGTTCCACATGACGCTAATAAGGGTAAGGACTCTTCAGCCAGCACTTTCTCCACAGACAAATCAGCCCTCATGCCACCTGGAGAGCAAAGAAAAGAAAAGAACACCAAAACAGCCAGCCACGCCCCCCCAACACACAACAGTACCCCCCCATCAACGGGAAGCCCCCCGGCGACCGAACCAACCAGGCCCGAGAACAGCACCTCCCTCCAGGGTCCACGTCAGAAAGCAGGACAGGCACCGCAGCAGGAAGGCCGGCTGGCATCAACAAAAGCCCCCAAAACATCCCCCAGAAACAAGGTCACTCACACAGGAAAAAAAAAAAACAAAAACACAAAAACCCACCCAACAACCTCCCCAGGGGACCGTCCCATCAAACCCCGGGAAGAAAAGAAAACTCCCAAACGCAAAACCCCAACACAGTCCCACAAACACAATACAAACGTAAATGCATAAAAGAAAAATAACAAACAACCCCCTCAGAATGACCGGCAGCCCAACCCCCCCCCAGAAGGCCCACATGGCCAGTTCCAGGAGGAACAGCCAAAACCATAAGCCCAACAAAGGTCCCCAGGTGTACATGGAGTAACACGGCGCCCCCCCAGGGGACCGTACCATCAGCCCCAGGAGGTACCCACCCCACAACCCCGGAACCCCAGACTCGGTTACACATGGCTGGTTGGTCCCAAGCCAACTCCCCCCCAGAGGACCGTCCCATCAACCCCGGAGGTGGAACCCGGAAGGAAAACAAAACGAAATCAAAAATCAACCCCCGGAGGACAACCAAAAACAACCCCGGGGGGATATAAACGACCATAAATCCCGTTACCCTCCCCAGCACCCCGAAAGACCCCAGGTCCCTCCCAGAGCCCCCCGGCGGCTCAATCTTGGCAAACGGCTCAAAATAATAAGCCGGAGAAGGGAACAGGAAAAAACTAACCCAGCTCCAACCCCAAGGCGCAGCAGAGAACTGGAAATGCGTCCAGTGCCACAACTCGACCATACCCCAGCCTCTCAGGAGGGGTGGAACTACCGAAATGGCGAACGGCAACAGATCGGCCCACCCCTCCGACTGAGGTAAGTCTCCGTTGCACCACACCCCGGCAACGCCAATGACGAACGGTACAAAGGCTCACCGAGGCTGGAGTGGAACCGGGCCCTAACCAAACCAAAGAAACGCCTCTAACACCACCCCCCTAGATGCAGAGAATGCTCAGCGTGACCAACCTGCACCACCCCACAACCCACAAGACAAACGGTCTTGGGGCAAGTGAGGTTGGGGTTAGGGATGTAGAGAAATAAAAACAACAAAATAAAACGACCCAACAACCCAAACAGAAAATACCTAAAACCACATACAAAATTGACAATTAAGTGAGCCCATCAATCACTCCACCAGATACGCCCCTAACTCCCCAAACACTTATAAACCCCTAATCAAAGAAAACAAAACATTTATTTGTGCTGGAATTTTTTTTTGTTGTTGTTTGTTTTTGTTTTTGTTTTATGTGTTATTTTGCCTGTCCCAGAACACTTGGAGTTACGTCGCCGTTATTTCTCTTGACGCTTACGTGTCGGGGCAATACAGACATCTCTACTCGTCCGAGCTGCATGGGCTCGTCAACAGGAGGAGCTGGAGGTCCCGTCGGAGGAGCCTCAGTGGGGCGAAGAAGAGGCGGCCCAGACCTTTGTCGGGGAAAGCCCCGAGACAAAGAAACCCGCTCTGATGGGCGTCCTCTCTCGCGTCCACGCTCCCTCATCCGATCATCCAGACAAATCACCAACGATATTAGCTCATCTAAATCATTTGGCTCATCACGGACCGCCAGCTCGTCTTTTAGTGCCTCATTTACCCCGTCTACAAACACGCCCCGTAAAGCTACGGCATTCCAACCGGATTGAGCTGAAAAATCCGAAAGTCCACGGAATACTCCGCCGCACTCCGCCTCCCCTGCCTGAGATACAGCAACCGTTGAGCACCGGTATTCGTTTTCATCGGATGGTCAAAAACCAATCGGAACTCCCGGGAGAAATCCTTAAAGGACCCTAACAATGGCGAGTTGTTACTCCACAACGCAGTGACCCAAGCTAAGGCGTCGCCTCGGAGCAGATTTGTTACATAGGAAACACGACTTCCATCGGAAGAGAAGGAAGCCGGTCGCTGAGTAAAGACCAGAGAACATTGCATCAGAAACGAAGCACAAGCTTCGGCGTCTCCCGCATAAGGCTCCGGATGACAAATAACCGGTTCGAACACTGAATCCCTGGGTGACGGAGTTATCTGCCCCGGTATCGATGATGCCACAGCCGGAGCTGCAGGAAGCGGAACGGCTTGCGCTGCAAGCTCCGTAACATGGGCGTCTGTTTGTTCAATTCGATTTGCGAGATGCTGTAATTGCTCCCATATTTTCTCCAAGTGTTCTTGCACCTTTTCGGCAAAAGGAACCGCCTCTGCCGCTGGGTCCATTATGGAATGGCCGGGAACTACTGTTATGTGTCGACGCGGGTTGAGGAGCGGACCTGCGTCTGACAGAACCCAGCAGTAAAAATAACCAGAAGGCGGTTCCCAACAGAAACAATTTATTTTTCACCTGTGCTTACAAATGTAAAACATAAAAAGTGTCCCTCTGGTGGAGTGATAAGCGGCACGTTCTCCAGCGCCCGCAAGGATTAAAGCCCGGCGCTCCTGGACTCACTACCACCGCCAAACACCCCCCAGGTGGACACGATGAACCGATTCTCTGTGGAGCAAAGAGAAGGTGAGGTGAGTCAGCAGATATAACTCTATCTTTCGCATAACACACGCTATCAGCAACACACTCAGGTCAATGTTTCTTTTTAACTTTATGCAAATGAGCAGCCTCTCACAACAAGTGGAGGATCACTTATCCAACAAGCCACCGCAGTGAGAAGCAAGCTGCACAATTCTCTTCACAATCTCAGTTTACTGTGTAACAAAACACCAAGATACTATCAACAATTACTTAATCACTTAATTACCTTTAGCGTGTGCTGACAGCATGTGTCCTAACCCTTCCCTGCTTCACGGGCTCGATATGTCAAACCCAGGCGCGGTCCTCAGCGTCTCACAAACGAACGTCACAAGGTCGAGTTCCCGGCAGTTCTGCTCAAATCACACATGACTTATATGCAGAACGCCATCCAATTATCTGCTTCAGCTGCAAGTCTTCAAGGCCGCACGTGAGCCCCTGCCACAGGTGTTCCACATGACGCTAATAAGGGTAAGGACTCTTCAGCCAGCACTTTCTCCACAGACAAATCAGCCCTCATGCCACCTGGAGAGCAAAGAAAAGAAAAGAACACCAAAACAGCCAGCCACGCCCCCCCCAACACACAACAGTACCCCCCCATCAACGGGAAGCCCCCCGGCGACCGAACCAACCAGGCCCGAGAACAGCACCTCCCTCCAGGGTCCACGTCAGAAAGCAGGACAGGCACCGCAGCAGGAAGGCCGGCTGGCATCAACAAAAGCCCCCAAAACATCCCCCAGAAACAAGGTCACTCACACAGGAAAAAAAAAAAACAAAAACACAAAAACCCACCCAACAACCTCCCCAGGGGACCGTCCCATCAAACCCCGGGAAGAAAAGAAAACTCCCAAACGCAAAACCCCAACACAGTCCCACAAACACAATACAAACGTAAATGCATAAAAGAAAAATAACAAACAACCCCCTCAGAATGACCGGCAGCCCAACCCCCCCCCAGAAGGCCCACATGGCCAGTTCCAGGAGGAACAGCCAAAACCATAAGCCCAACAAAGGTCCCCAGGTGTACATGGAGTAACACGGCGCCCCCCCAGGGGACCGTACCATCAGCCCCAGGAGGTACCCACCCCACAACCCCGGAACCCCAGACTCGGTTACACATGGCTGGTTGGTCCCAAGCCAACTCCCCCCCAGAGGACCGTCCCATCAACCCCGGAGGTGGAACCCGGAAGGAAAACAAAACGAAATCAAAAATCAACCCCCGGAGGACAACCAAAAACAACCCCGGGGGGATATAAACGACCATAAATCCCGTTACCCTCCCCAGCACCCCGAAAGACCCCAGGTCCCTCCCAGAGCCCCCCGGCGGCTCAATCTTGGCAAACGGCTCAAAATAGTAAGCCGGAGAAGGGAACAGGAAAAAACTAACCCAGCTCCAACCCCAAGGCGCAGCAGAGAACTGGAAATGCGTCCAGTGCCACAACTCGACCATACCCCAGCCTCTCAGGAGGGGTGGAACTACCGAAATGGCGAACGGCAACAGATCGGCCCACCCCTCCGACTGAGGTAAGTCTCCGTTGCACCACACCCCGGCAACGCCAATGACGAACGGTACAAAGGCTCACCGAGGCTGGAGTGGAACCGGGCCCTAACCAAACCAAAGAAACGCCTCTAACACCACCCCCCTAGATGCAGAGAATGCTCAGCGTGACCAACCTGCACCACCCCACAACCCACAAGACAAACGGTCTTGGGGCAAGTGAGGTTGGGGTTAGGGATGTAGAGAAATAAAAACAACAAAATAAAACGACCCAACAACCCAAACAGAAAATACCTAAAACCACATACAAAATTGACAATTAAGTGAACCCATCAATCACTCCACCAGATACGCCCCTAACTCCCCAAACACTTATAAACCCCTAATCAAAGAAAACAAAACATTTATTTGTGCTGGAATTTTTTTTTGTTGTTGTTTGTTTTTGTTTTTGTTTTATGTGTTATTTTGCCTGTCCCAGAACACTTGGAGTTACGTCGCCGTTATTTCTCTTGACGCTTACGTGTCGGGGCAATACAGACATCTCTACTCGTCCGAGCTGCATGGGCTCGTCAACAGGAGGAGCTGGAGGTCCCGTCGGAGGAGCCTCAGTGGGGCGAAGAAGAGGCGGCCCAGACCTTTGTCGGGGAAAGCCCCGAGACAAAGAAACCCGCTCTGATGGGCGTCCTCTCTCGTGTCCACGCTCCCTCATCCGATCATCCAGACAAATCACCAACGATATTAGCTCATCTAAATCATTTGGCTCATCACGGACCGCCAGCTCGTCTTTTAGTGCCTCATTTACCCCGTCTACAAACACGCCCCGTAAAGCTACGGCATTCCAACCGGATTGAGCTGAAAAAATCCGAAAGTCCACGGAATACTCCGCCGCACTCCGCCTCCCCTGCCTGAGATACAGCAACCGTTGAGCACCGGTATTCGTTTTCATCGGATGGTCAAAAACCAATCGGAACTCCCGGGAGAAATCCTTAAAGGACCCTAACAATGGCGAGTTGTTACTCCACAACGCAGTGACCCAAGCTAAGGCGTCGCCTCGGAGCAGATTTGTTACATAGGAAACACGACTTCCATCGGAAGAGAAGGAAGCCGGTCGCTGAGTAAAGACCAGAGAACATTGCATCAGAAACGAAGCACAAGCTTCGGCGTCTCCCGCATAAGGCTCCGGATGACAAATAACCGGTTCGAACACTGAATCCCTGGGTGACGGAGTTATCTGCCCCGGTATCGATGATGCCACAGCCGGAGCTGCAGGAAGCGGAACGGCTTGCGCTGCAAGCTCCGTAACATGGGCGTCTGTTTGTTCAATTCGATTTGCGAGATGCTGTAATTGCTCCCATATTTTCTCCAAGTGTTCTTGCACCTTTTCGGCAAAAGGAACCGCCTCTGCCGCTGGGTCCATTATGGAATGGCCGGGAACTACTGTTATGTGTCGACGCGGGTTGAGGAGCGGACCTGCGTCTGACAGAACCCAGCAGTAAAAATAACCAGAAGGCGGTTCCCAACAGAAACAATTTATTTTTCACCTGTGCTTACAAATGTAAAACATAAAAAGTGTCCCTCTGGTGGAGTGATAAGCGGCACGTTCTCCAGCGCCCGCAAGGATTAAAGCCCGGCGCTCCTGGACTCACTACCACCGCCAAACACCCCCCAGGTGGACACGATGAACCGATTCTCTGTGGAGCAAAGAGAAGGTGAGGTGAGTCAGCAGATATAACTCTATCTTTCGCATAACACACGCTATCAGCAACACACTCAGGTCAATGTTTCTTTTTAACTTTATGCAAATGAGCAGCCTCTCACAACAAGTGGAGGATCACTTATCCAACAAGCCACCGCAGTGAGAAGCAAGCTGCACAATTCTCTTCACAATCTCAGTTTACTGTGTAACAAAACACCAAGATACTATCAACAATTACTTAATCACTTAATTACCTTTAGCGTGTGCTGACAGCATGTGTCCTAACCCTTCCCTGCTTCACGGGCTCGATATGTCAAACCCAGGCGCGGTCCTCAGCGTCTCACAAACGAACGTCACAAGGTTGAGTTCCCGGCAGTTCTGCTCAAATCACACATGACTTATATGCAGAACGCCATCCAATTATCTGCTTCAGCTGCAAGTCTTCAAGGCCGCACGTGAGCCCCTGCCACAGGTGTTCCACATGACGCTAATAAGGGTAAGGACTCTTCAGCCAGCACTTTCTCCACAGACAAATCAGCCCTCATGCCACCTGGAGAGCAAAGAAAAGAAAAGAACACCAAAACAGCCAGCCACGCCCCCCCCAACACACAACAGTACCCCCCCATCAACGGGAAGCCCCCCGGCGACCGAACCAACCAGGCCCGAGAACAGCACCTCCCTCCAGGGTCCACGTCAGAAAGCAGGACAGGCACCGCAGCAGGAAGGCCGGCTGGCATCAACAAAAGCCCCCAAAACATCCCCCAGAAACAAGGTCACTCACACAGGAAAAAAAAAAACAAAAACACAAAAACCCACCCAACAACCTCCCCAGGGGACCGTCCCATCAAACCCCGGGAAGAAAAGAAAACTCCCAAAAGCAAAACCCCAACACAGTCCCACAAACACAATACAAACGTAAATGCATAAAAGAAAAATAACAAACAACCCCCCCAGAATGACCGGCAGCCCAACCCCCCCCAGAAGGCCCACATGGCCAGTTCCAGGAGGAACAGCCAAAACCATAAGCCCAACAAAGGTCCCCAGGTGTACATGGAGTAACACGGCGCCCCCCCAGGGGACCGTACCATCAGCCCCAGGAGGTACCCACCCCACAACCCCGGGACCCCAGACTCGGTTACACATGGCTGGTTGGTCCCAAGCCAACTCCCCCCCAGAGGACCGTCCCATCAACCCCGGAGGTGGAACCCGGAAGGAAAACAAAACGAAATCAAAAATCAACCCCCGGAGGACAACCAAAAACAACCCCGGGGGGATATAAACGACCATAAATCCCGTTACCCTCCCCAGCACCCCGAAAGACCCCAGGTCCCTCCCAGAGCCCCCCGGCGGCTCAATCTTGGCAAACGGCTCAAAATAGTAAGCCGGAGAAGGGAACAGGAAAAAACTAACCCAGCTCCAACCCCAAGGCGCAGCAGAGAACTGGAAATGCGTCCAGTGCCACAACTCGACCATACCCCAGCCTCTCAGGAGGGGTGGAACTACCGAAATGGCGAACGGCAACAGATCGGCCCACCCCTCCGACTGAGGTAAGTCTCCGTTGCACCACACCCCGGCAACGCCAATGACGAACGGTACAAAGGCTCACCGAGGCTGGAGTGGAACCGGGCCCTAACCAAACCAAAGAAACGCCTCTAACACCACCCCCCTAGATGCAGAGAATGCTCAGCGTGACCAACCTGCACCACCCCACAACCCACAAGACAAACGGTCTTGGGGCAAGTGAGGTTGGGGTTAGGGATGTAGAGAAATAAAAACAACAAAATAAAACGACCCAACAACCCAAACAGAAAATACCTAAAACCACATACAAAATTGACAATTAAGTGAG
Organism: Thalassophryne amazonica; assembly: GCF_902500255.1. Lineage (NCBI taxonomy): Eukaryota > Metazoa > Chordata > Actinopteri > Batrachoidiformes > Batrachoididae > Thalassophryne > Thalassophryne amazonica. The sequence goes on along the minus strand of NC_047116.1, from coordinate 5,206,931 downwards.
CCCATCAATCACTCCACCAGATACGCCCCTAACTCCCCAAACACTTATAAACCCCTAATCAAAGAAAACAAAACATTTATTTGTGCTGGAATTTTTTTTTGTTGTTGTTTGTTTTTGTTTTTGTTTTATGTGTTATTTTGCCTGTCCCAGAACACTTGGAGTTACGTCGCCGTTATTTCTCTTGACGCTTACGTGTCGGGGCAATACAGACATCTCTACTCGTCCGAGCTGCATGGGCTCGTCAACAGGAGGAGCTGGAGGTCCCGTCGGAGGAGCCTCAGTGGGGCGAAGAAGAGGCGGCCCAGACCTTTGTCGGGGAAAGCCCCGAGACAAAGAAACCCGCTCTGATGGGCGTCCTCTCTCGCGTCCACGCTCCCTCATCCGATCATCCAGACAAATCACCAACGATATTAGCTCATCTAAATCATTTGGCTCATCACGGACCGCCAGCTCGTCTTTTAGTGCCTCATTTACCCCGTCTACAAACACGCCCCGTAAAGCTACGGCATTCCAACCGGATTGAGCAGAAAAAATCCGAAAGTCCACGGAATACTCCGCCGCACTCCGCCTCCCCTGCCTGAGATACAGCAACCGTTGAGCACTGGTATTCGTTTTCATCGGATGGTCAAAAACCAATCGGAACTCCCGGGAGAAATCCTTAAAGGACCCTAACAATGGCGAGTTGTTACTCCACAACGCAGTGACCCAAGCTAAGGCGTCGCCTCGGAGCAGATTTGTTACATAGGAAACACGACTTCCATCGGAAGAGAAGGAAGCCGGTCGCTGAGTAAAGACCAGAGAACATTGCATCAGAAACGAAGCACAAGCTTCGGCGTCTCCCGCATAAGGCTCCGGATGACAAATAACCGGTTCGAACACTGAATCCCTGGGTGACGGAGTTATCTGCCCCGGTATCGATGATGCCACAGCCGGAACTGCAGGAAGCGGAACGGCTTGCGCTGCAAGCTCCGTAACATGGGCGTCTGTTTGTTCAATTCGATTTGCGAGATGCTGTAATTGCTCCCATATTTTCTCCAAGTGTTCTTGCACCTTTTCGGCAAAAGGAACCGCCTCTGCCGCTGGGTCCATTATGGAATGGCCGGGAACTACTGTTATGTGTCGACGCGGGTTGAGGAGCGGACCTGCGTCTGACAGAACCCAGCGGTAAAAATAACCAGAAGGCGGTTCCCAACAGAAACAATTTATTTTTCACCTGTGCTTACAAATGTAAAACATAAAAAGTGTCCCTCTGGTGGAGTGATAAGCGGCACGTTCTCCAGCGCCCGCAAGGATTAAAGCCCGGCGCTCCTGGACTCACTACCACCGCCAAACACCCCCCAGGTGGACACGATGAACCGATTCTCTGTGGAGCAAAGAGAAGGTGAGGTGAGTCAGCAGATATAACTCTATCTTTCGCATAACACACGCTATCAGCAACACACTCAGGTCAATGTTTCTTTTTAACTTTATGCAAATGAGCAGCCTCTCACAACAAGTGGAGGATCACTTATCCAACAAGCCACCGCAGTGAGAAGCAAGCTGCACAATTCTCTTCACAATCTCAGTTTACTGTGTAACAAAACACCAAGATACTATCAACAATTACTTAATCACTTAATTACCTTTAGCGTGTGCTGACAGCATGTGTCCTAACCCTTCCCTGCTTCACGGGCTCGATATGTCAAACCCAGGCGCGGTCCTCAGCGTCTCACAAACGAACGTCACAAGGTCGAGTTCCCGGCAGTTCTGCTCAAATCACACATGACTTATATGCAGAACGCCATCCAATTATCTGCTTCAGCTGCAAGTCTTCAAGGCCGCACGTGAGCCCCTGCCACAGGTGTTCCACATGACGCTAATAAGGGTAAGGACTCTTCAGCCAGCACTTTCTCCACAGACAAATCAGCCCTCATGCCACCTGGAGAGCAAAGAAAAGAAAAGAACACCAAAACAGCCAGCCACGCCCCCCCAACACACAACAGTCTCATTGAGATTAAAATCTGTTTTAAATGAGAGACTTGGTCAAAAAAGCATCTTAACAATAATTCCTACAAACACTGATCATACACCATAAAATAATAAAAACACAAATATCTAGTTAATATACAGCAAAATATCAAAATTAATAACTCCTTCTGCACATTAAATATCGCTATTTTTGAGTCTTACTATTAAACTAACTGGTAACTAATCCAGTCAATAAGACTGAAACGTTAATTATGCCTGAGCTTTATAATTTCTTATAATTTAGTTTTTTGTTGTTGCTGTTTTTTTTGTTGTTTGTTTGTTTGTTTTTTTACGGTGGCCTAGAAAAGCCACACTTCTACCTTAAAACAACACTTGCAAATGCAGAAACCATAAATACAAAAAAACATGTGCATCAGTAACGCAGGTGGTTGTGTCAAAGTTGTCTGCAGATGCAGAGAACATTAAATATAACCTGCTGCACAATTTAATTTGACCTTTGACCTTAAGGGGTCAAATTCAAAGACATGAATGTTTGAACCTGTGTGCATTCAAAGCGGCGGTGGGTTTGTTGTCACTGATTCACAGAAACAAACGGACTTTGTGTTGCTCGTGTCACACGCGTGAGGACTTATTTCAGTGGAAACGCGGATGAGGGTGACGTGTGTATTTGGCTCCAAACGCCCCAGTTCATCAGTTCTCCATCAAACACTCGATTTGGGCAGTAATTTTCACCTGTCAAACAGTCGTTCCGTCTGATTGTATTCATCACGCTAAGTGTTCCTGAAGGAGTCATTTACGGTTCACTTCATTCCCGCCTACGTGGTCATCAGCTTGCAATCGCACCGCTGCCATTAGCATAAGTGCTTCCACTGTTCATCTGTCACACTAATTTATGCGCATCCTTTTCGGGATTTACCAAATTGCACTGAAAATAGCCTGAATGTTACAGAGCCTGCAGATCCTGTACTCTGCTTCAACATGTGACACTTTGAGTAAAGTGCTATTAAATCATAATAACACGTTTGACACCAGCTCAGTCTGCAGCCTGTAAACACGGGGCGGAGCCTCCGCACGCTGTTCCCCGAGAAACACCACATAAAATATTCAATGTTTCCCTCCAAAGTCTGAGATGTTCTGAAAATTCATTATTTAAAGAAGAAGAAGAAGAATTTAATAATTTTTTTTTTTTAAAAAGACCCAAAAAACCCACACCCCTCAGGAGGCCATTGTTCACTGGATGACAGAGGGAAATACGGTGGCCCTTTGGTGCAAAAGCAGGAAAACATTTTTAAAAAGCCAATGTTTTAAAAAAGGTAAATTTTAAAAAATGACAATGAGATCAAATCCCCATGATACTGACATCAGATCAAATGCAACACAATACACACACACACATACACATTTGTAACTGAGCACAATCGCTATGGATTTTTTTTTGGGGGGGGGGGGCAAGTAGCTGCTATGATATTGACATGAGGGAGTAAAAAAATTACGATACCAATATATATGTCAATATGCATAAAAAATAGCAATGATTCCTGACATTTTGTTATCAAACACTTACAACAAAGAAATGTGTTTGAAGTTTGACATTTTACCATTTAAATGTTAAATTTATCCTAAATAACAGTAAAATTAACCAACAACCACCCACCGTACGTCACGCTACCTTCACTCAGATTGGCAGTTGCAAATAATAGACTCGTCTATTTTGGCCTTGCCTATCTGGTGACGTAGCAGTTACTTGTCACTTTAAAAGGACTGATTGGAAATGCCACCTTTCTCCACCCACTACACACTGCCTGCACTCTCTTCTTCACCTCTTTACCTTGGCTTGGACTTTTCATTAAATTGATGATAGCAGTGAAGAGCTGTCATATGTTGTGTAGTTGCTGTTGGCACAGAGACACTTTGCCAATATGTTGATGGTGACGGAGCTCGGCGAAATTGCCTGAGGAGATGATGCTGCTACCATGGATGACAGATCTCCATCCATGGTAGCAGCAGCCACACTCTCCATTACTTTGGACAGTTGGCCCCAAGTATTTCAACTCATCTACTTTCACCACCTCTACTCCTTGTAAGGGGAGGTGATGGTCTAGTGGTTAAGCTGTTGGGCTTGAGACCAGAGGATCCTTGATTCAATTTCCAGCCTGACTGGAAAATCACTAAGGGCCCTTGGGCAAGGTCCTTAATCCCCTAGTTTCATTCCCCTTCTCTCCAGAGCATATCTCCACCTCTCCAGGCTACACTCAATCTGCTCTCTTCTCTCACTACAGATCACAGTATCATCTGAAAACATCATAGTCCATGGAGACTCCTGTCTGATCTCATCAGTCAACCTGTCCATCACCTCTGCAAACAAGAAAGATTTTGTTTGGGGGTTTTTTTTTCACATGCAGAAAATAATATATCAAACAAAGTAATTTAGCAAAGAAAAAGTATTCCATAAATCACATTGGTAGAGATAATAATTACATATCAGGCAAAAGAAATGACATTTTTTGACACACAAAACTCAAAAAATGCAAAATCAAACCATAAACAAAACAAGAAGTACACTCAACAAAAATATAAACGCAACACTTTTGGTTTTGCTCCCATTTTGTATGAGATGAACTCAAAGATCTAAAACTTTTTCCACATACACAATATCACCATTTCCCTCAAATATTGTTCACAAACCAGTCTAAATCTGTGATAGTGAGCACTTCTCCTTTGCTGAGATAATCCATCCCACCTCACAGGTGTGCCATATCAAGATGCTGATTAGACACCATGATTAGTGCACAGGTGTGCCTTAGACTGCCCACAATAAAAGGCCACTCTGAAAGGTGATACTGCACGTGCCGGGTTTCTGGATTGTAGGTGGAGGTGTTTCCCACCCTTAACCTGTTTTTGTTCCTGCCAGCAGTACCGGATCTGACAGCTGGAAGCAGAGGCCACCTGGGGACTCGGGACTTGGCTGCTTCGGTATACTGCAGGTCTTCGTTGGCGGCGGAACCTTGTGGGCCCTGGCTCTTCTCTGGATAGGCGTCTCCTACCCTCGGGCCTGCCCACACGTCACTTATTGTATCTTGTGATTGATTGTCTAAAAGCAGTATTCGACCTGTTGTGCACATTTGCCGCAATAAATTGTATTTATTGGATTATCTATTGACCGTTCATTTGCGCCCCCTGTTGTGGGTCTGTGCATTACACTTTCCCCAACACTGTGAATACTTTTGGGATTCACTGTGTATCTTTGTGATGTCATTGATACGTTCACTGGCCTCTACTGGTGGTTGGCTCTCACTGCGGTATTGTATCACTTCCTGTTCCGGAGCACAGCGGTGTTTTGCTGTATCTGTTAGCTGTTTAATCTGCGTAGTTAGATTGATCTAGATAACTAGATAACGATTTGTTTCACAGTGTAATCTTCACGTGCCTTAACTAAAGCACTCCCTCTGCTGAATCACCTCTAAATTATTTACACATTATTCACTTTGTGTGTTTTTAGGAATCCGCTAGCTTAGCGCAGCTACTAGCTCTTAGCCGGTTTAGCATGGCGGCTTCTCCTGTCTCTCCCGCACTTTTCTGCTCTGGGTGTGAAATGTTTAGTTATTCCTCGGCCTCCTTTAGCAGTAATGGTACTTGTAATAAGTGTAGCTTATTCGTAGCTTTGGAGGCCAGCCTGGGTGAATTGGAGACTCGGCTCCGCACCTTGGAAAATCCTACAGCTAGCCAGGCCCCTGTAGTCGGTGCGGACCAAGGTAGCTTAGCCGCCGTTAGCTGCCCCCCAGCGGATCCCAAGCAGCCGGGAAAGCAGGCCGGCTGGGTGACTGTGAGGAGGAAGCGTAGTCCTAAACAGAAGCCCCCTGTACACCACCAACGCGTTCATATTTATAACCGTTTTTCCCCACTCGGCGACACACCCGCCGAGGAACAAACTCTGGTTATTGGCGACTCTGTTTTGAGAAATGTGAAGTTAGAGACACCAGCAACCATAGTCAATTGTCTTCCGGGGGCCAGAGCAGGCGACACTGAAGGAAATTTGAAACTGCTGGCTAAGGCTAAGCGTAAATTCGGTAAGATTGTAATTCACGTCGGCAGTAATGACACCCGGTTACGCCAATTGGAGGTCACTAAAATTAACATTGAATCAGTGTGTAAATTTGCAAAAACAATGTCAGACTCTGTAGTTTTCTCTGGGCCCCTCCCCAATCGTACCAGGAGTAACATGTTTAGCCGCATGTTCTCCTTGAATTGCTGGCTGTCTGAGTGGTGTCCAAAAAATGAGGTGGGCTTCATAGATAATTGACAAAGCTTCTGGGGAAAACCTGGTCTTGTTAGAAGAGACGGCATCCATCCCACTTTGGATGGAGCAGCTCTCATTTCTAGAAATCTGGCCAATTTTATTAAACCCTCCAAACCGTGACTATCCAGGGTTGGGACCAGGAAGCAGAGTTGTAGTCTTACACACCTCTCTGCAGCTTCTCTCCCCTTGCCATCCCCCCAATCCCCCATCCCCGTAGAGACAGTGCCTGCTCCCAGACCACCAACAACCAGTAAAAATCTGTTTAAGCATAAAAATTCAAAAAGAAAAAATAATATAGCACCTTCAACTGCACCACAGACTAAAACAGTTAAATGTGGTCTATTAAACATTAGGTCTCTCTCTTCTAAGTCCCTGTTAGTAAATGATATAATAATTGATCAACATTTTGATTTATTCTGCCTTACAGAAACCTGGTTACAGCAGGATGAATATGTTAGTTTAAATGAGTCAACACCCCCGAGTCACACTAACTGTCAGAATGCTGGTAGCACGGGCCGAGGGGGAGGATTAGCAGCAATCTTCCACTCCAGCTTATTAATTAATCAAAAACCCAGACAGAGCTTTAATTCATTTGAAAGCTTGACTCTTAGTCTTGTCCATCCAAATTGGAAGTCCCAAAAACCAGTTTTATTTGTTGTTATCTATCGTCCTCCTGGTCGTTACTGTGAGTTTCTCTGTGAATTTTCAGACCTTTTGTCTGACTTAGTGCTTAGCTCAGATAAGATAATTATAGTGGGCGATTTTAACATCCACACAGATGCTGAGAATGACAGCCTCAACACTGCATTTAATCTATTGTTAGACTCAGTTGGCTTTGCTCAAAATGTAAATGAGTCCACCCACCACTATAATCATACCTTAGATCTTGTTTTGACTTATGGTATGGAAATTGAAGACTTAACAGTATTCCCTGAAAACCCCCTTCTGTCTGATCATTTCTTAATATCATTTACATTTACTTTAATGGACTACCCAGCAGTGGGGAATACGTTTCATTACAGTAGAAGTCTTTCGGAAAGTGCTGTAACTAGGTTTAAGGATATGATTCCTTCTTTCTTATGTTCTCCAATGCCATATACCAACACAGGGCAGAGTAGCTACCTAAACTCTGTGCGTGAGATAGATTATCTCGTCAATAGTTTTACATCCTCATTGAGCACAACCTTGGATGCTGTAGCTCCTCTGAAAAAGAGAGCCTTAAATCAGAAGTGCCTGACTCCGTGGTATAACTCACAAACTCGCAGCTTAAAGCAGATAACCCGTACGTTGGAGAGGAAATGGCATCTCACTAATTTAGAAGAGCTTCACTTAGCCTGGAAAAAGAGTCTGTTGCTCTATAAAAAAAGCCCTCCGTAAAGCTAGGACATCTTACTACTCATCACTAATTGAAGAAAATAAGAACAACCCCAGGTTTCTTTTCAGCACTGTAGCCAGGCTGACAAAGAGTCAGAGCTCTATTGAGCCGAGTATTCCTTTAACTTTAACTAGTAGTGACTTCATGACTTTCTTTGCTAATGAAATTTTAACTATTAGAGAAAAAATTACTCTGTGTGTGTGTGTGTGTGTGAAGTCACACACACACACACACACACACACAACAAGAACCTAAACAATTTATGAATACATTAAGACAGTAAATTAACATTTAAAAGTTCTATAATTAACAACAAATAAAATGGCTGCGTTCTTCTAAAAGCTGTTAAGGTTCTAAAATCATTCTGGACTCGCACGTCATTCCAACTCATAGAAACTTCACTCACTCATCTTCAACCGCTTATCAGGGTTCAGGTCGCGGTGGCGACAGCTCCATCAGGCGACCCCAGCCTTCCCTTTCCCGGCCACAATGACCACCTCTGACTGGGGGATCCTGAGATGTTCCCATGCCACTGTGGAGATATAATCACTCCACTTAGTCCTGGGTCTTCCTGGGGATCTTCTCCCAGATGGACGTGCCTGGAACACATCACTTGGGAGGCGCCCAGGAGGCATCCTAACCAGATGTCCAAACCACCAGCGGCTCTACTCAGAGCTCCCCACAGATGATGGAGCTTCTCACCCTATCTCTAAGAGACACACCAGCCACCCTCCTAAAGAAGCCCATTTCAGCCGCTTGTACTGATCTAGTTCTTTCAGTCATGACCCAACCCTCATGACCATAGGTGAGAGTAGGAACAAACTATTATAGAAACTTTGCACAATTTATTACCACCCTTGAAAAAATGTCATCTACCTATTTTATAGACACTACCCAATCTAGATCCCATGGATCCCCATGGGCAATGCGCTACTGATTGCCTCCACCAACGAAGTTGGAGGAGGTTGTTATTGGCCCTGTTTGTTTGTTTGTGTGTCTGTTTATCTGTTTGTGAACAGCCTGGAATGCATAATTCATATATCGTTATGACATTTTTTGCAGACTGGCACTCACTGTCCTCTGACAAACTCTGATCCAGACTTTGGATTTTGTTGCCATTTAAATTTAACATTGAAGCCTCATGTAATGTATATTTTACATTACATCTTAATCAAACGTGCCCCAATCACTCTCATATTTTAACTTGAGGTGCAGACTGGTACTCACTATCGCCTGACAAGTTTCATTACAGTAGACGTCTTTCAGAAAGCGCTGTAACTAGGTTTAAGGATATGATTCCTTCATGTTCTCCAATGCCATATACCAACACAGGGCAGAGTAGCTACCTAAACTCTGTGAGTGAGATAGATTATCTCGTCAATAGTTTTATATCCTCATTGAGGACAACTTTGGATGCTGTAGCTCCTCTGAAAAAGAGAGCCTTAAATCAGAAGTGCCTGACTCCGTGGTATAACTCACAAACTCGCAGCTTAAAGCAGATAACCCATAAGTTGGAGAGGAAATGGCGTCTCACTAATTTAGAAGATCTTCACTTAGCCTGGAAAAAGAGTCTGTTGTTCTATAAAAAAGCCCTCCGTAAAGCTAGGACATCTTACTACTCATCACTAATTGAAGAAAATAAGAACAACCCCAGGTTTCTTTTCAGCACTGTAGCCAGGCTGACAAAGAGTCAGAGCTCTATTGAGCCGAGTATTCCTTTTACTAGTAATGACTTCATGACTTTCTTTGTTAATAAAATTTTAACTATTAGAGAAAAAATTACTCATAACCATCCCAAAGACATATCGTTATCTTTGGCTGCTGTCAGTAATGCTGGTATTTGGTTAGACTCTTTCTCTCTGATTGTTCTGTCTGAGTTATTTTCATTAGTCATTTCCTCCAAACCATCAACATGTCTATTAGACCCCATTCCTACCAGGCTGCTCAAGGAAGCCCTACCATTAATTAATGCTTCGGTTTTAAATATGATCAATCTATCTTTATTAGTTGGCTATGTACCACAGGCATTTAAGGTGGCAGTAATTAAACCATTACTTAAAAAGCCATCACTTGACCCAGCTATCTTAGCTAATTATAGGCCAATCTCCAACCTTCCTTTTCTCTCAAAAATTCTTGAAAGGGTAGTTGTAAAACAGCTAACTGATCATCTGCAGAGGAATGGTCTATTTGAAGAGTTTCAGTCAGGTTTCAGAATTCATCATAGTACAGAAACAGCATTAGTGAAGGTTACAAATGATCTTCTTATGGCCTCAGACAGTGGACTCATCTCTGTGCTTGTTCTGTTAGACCTCAGTGCTGCTTTTGATACTGTTGACCATAAAATTTTATTACAGAAATTAGAGCATGCCATAGGTATTAAAGGCACTGCACTGCGGTGGTTTGAATCATATTTATCTAATAGATTACAATATGTTCATGTAAATGGGGAGTCTTCTTCACAGACTAAGGTTAATTATGGAGTTCCACAAGGTTCTGTGCTAGGACCAATTTTATTCACTTTATACATGCTTCCCTTAGGCAGTATTATTAGACAGCATTGCTTAAATTTTCATTGTTACGCAGATGATACCCAGCTTTCTCTATCCATGAAGCCAGAGGACACACACCAATTAGCTAAACTGCAGGATTGTCTTACAGACATAAAGACATGGATGACCTCTAATTTCCTGCTTTTAAACTCAGATAAAACTGAAGTTATTGTACTTGGCCCCACAAATCTTAGAAACATGGTGTCTAACCAGATCCTTACTCTGGATGGCATTACCCTGACCTCTGGTAACACTGTGAGAAATCTTGGAGTCATTTTTGATCAGGATATGTCCTTCAATGCGCATATTAAGCAAATATGTAGGACTGCTTTTTTACATTTGCGCAATATCTCTAAAATTAGAAAGGTCTTGTCTCAGAGTGATGCTGAAAAACTAATTCATACATTTATTTCCTCTAGGCTGGACTATTGTAATTCATTATTATCAGGTTTGGCCTCTCTTCATTGGCTTCCTGTTAATTCTAGAATAGAATTTAAAATTCTTCTTCTTACTTATAAGGTTTTGAATAATCAGGTCCCATCTTATCTTAGGGACCTCATAGTACCATATCACCCCAATAGAGCGCTTCGCTCTCAGACTGCAGGCTTACTTGTAGTTCCTAGGGTTTGTAAGAGTAGAATGGGAGGCAGAGCCTTCAGCTTTCAGGCTCCTCTCCTGTGGAACCAGCTCCCAATTCAGATCAGGGAGACAGACACCCTCTCTACTTTTAAGATTAAGCTTAAAACTTTCCTTTTTGCTAAAGTTTATAGTTAGGGCTGGATCAGGTGACCCTGAACCATCCCTTAGTTATGCTGCTATATACTTAGACTGCTGGGGGGTTCCCATGATGCACTGAGTGTTTCTTTCTCTTTTTGCTCTGTATGCACCACTCTGCATTTAATCATTAGTGATCGATCTCTGCTCCCCTCCACAGCATGTCTTTTTCCTGGTTCTTTCCCTCAGCCCCAACCAGTCCCAGCAGAAGACTGCCCCTCCCTGAGCCTGGTTCTGCTGGAGGTTTCTTCCTGTTAAAAGGGAGTTTTTCCTTCCCACCTCGCCAAGTGCTTGCTCATAGGAGGTCGTTTTGACCGTTGGGGTTTTTCTGTGATTATTGTATGGCTTTTGCCTTGCAATATAAAACGTCTTGGGGCAACTGTTTGTTGTGATTTGGCGCTATATAAATAAAATTGATTTGATTTGATTTGATAAGGTTGGCACTTTATTTTCAATTCATTTTCATTTACAGTGAGGAAAATAAGCATTTGAACACCCTGTGATTTTGCAAATTCTTCCACTTAGAAATAATGGAGGGGTCTGAGATTTTCATCTTAGGTGCATGTCCACTGTGAGAGACATAATCTAAAAAATAAAATAAAAAAATCAGAAAATCACAATGTATGATTTTTTTAATCATTTATTTGTATGTTACTGCTGCAAATAAGTATTTGATCACCTACCAACCAGCAAAAATTCTGTCTCTCACAGACCTGTTAATTTTTCTTTAAGAAGCCCTCTTATTCTGCACTCTTTAACTGTGTTAATTGCACCTGTTTGAACTTGTTACCTGTATAAAAGACACCTGTTCACACACTCAATCAATCACACGCCAACCTGTCCACCATAGCCAAGACCAAAGAGCTGTCTAAGGACACCAGGGACAAAACTGTAGACCTGCACAAGGCTGGGATGGACTACAGGACAACAGGCAAGCAGCTTGGTAGAAGACAACAACTGTTATGATTATTTATTAGAAAGTGGAAGAAACACAAAATGACTGTCAATCTCCCTCAGCCTGGGATTCCATGCAAGATCTCACTTTGTGGGGTAAGGATGATTCTGAGAAAGCTCAGAACTACACAGGAGGACCTGGTCAATGACCTGAAGAGAGCTGGGACCACAGTCATAAAGATTACATTAGTAACACATGATGCTGTCATGGTTTAAAATCCTGCAGGGCAGCAAGGTCCCCCTGCTCAAGCCAGCACATGTCCAGGTCCGTTTGAAGTTCACCAGTGACCATCTGGATGATCCAGAGGAGGCATGGGAGAAGGTCATGTGGTCAGATGAGACCAGAACAGAGCTTTTTGGAATCAACTCCACTTACCATGTTTAGAGGATGAGAACAACCCCAAGAAAACCATCCCAGCCGTGAAGCATGGGGGTGGAAACATCATACTCTGGGGGTGCTCTTCTGCAAAGGGGACAGGACGACTGCACCGTATTGAAGGGAGGATGGATGGGGTCATGTATTGCAAGATTTTGGCAAACAACCTGCTTCCCTCAGTAAGAGCATTGAAGATGGGTCATGGCTGGGTCTTCCAGCATGACAATGACCCCAAACACACAGCCAGGGCAATTAAGGAGGGGCTCCGTAAGAAGCATTTCAAGGTCCTGGAGTGGCCTGGCCAGTCTCCAGACCTGAACTCAATAGAAAATCTTTGGAGGGAGCTGAAACTGAAAGATCTAGAGAAGATCTGTATGGAGGAGTGGACCAAAATCCCTGCTGCAGTGTGTGAAAACCTGGTGAAAAACTACAGGAAACGTTTGACCTCTGTAACTGCAAACAAAGGCAACTGTACCAAATATTAACATTGATTCTCACAGGTGTTCAAATACTTATTTGCAGCAGTAACATACAAATAAATTATTTAAAAAAAATCATACATTGTGATTTCCGGATTTTTTTTTTAGATTATGTCTCTCACAATGGACATGCACCTAAGATGAAAATTTGAGACCCCTCCATGATTTCTAAGTGGGAGAACTTGCAAAACTGCAGGGTGTTCAAATACTTATTTTCCTCACTGTACATAGTGCCAAATCACAACAGAGTTGCCTCAAAGCGCTTCATACAGGTAAGGTCTAACCTTACCAACCCCCAGAGCAACAATGGAAAGGAAAAACTCCCTCTGAGGAAGAAGCCTCAAGCAGACCAGACTCAATTGGGTGACCCTCTGCTTGGGCCATGATACAGACACAAATTACAGAACAATTCACATACGAATATACAAGAAATGCTGTTGGTGCACAGGACAGGTGTCGCCAACACAAATACTTTATGACACCACTGATCTGATGTGGCATGTTATTATTTGTTTAAGTACAAACACCAAATTGGATCATCATTGTATGCCAGGAAGTATTATATTAATGTACAAACACAAATTTAAAAAATATATACATGAATAAATATGTGATGTCATAAGGCAACAATCAGCGTCAAAGGAAAAAATATTCAGCTCACCACCAAATTAGAATGAACTCTTCCCAACCTGACATCTATCAAACCGGAGTCAAAATGTATCTGCTGTACAGTAAATTTTGCTATTACTTTAACACACTGAGATCATAGTGTTAAACTGACAGTGTTAAATGAAATTGATCAACACTATGATAGTGTTATTATAAGCAATTATGATTGATTTAATAGTATGATATAGGTGATTTAACACTGTGACAGAGTTGATTTAACAGTCATTTGAACACAGTGATATGCACTTGCTACAGTGTTGATTTAACACTGTGTAGTTTATGAGCTTTTGGACCACAACCTGTCCACATCCTGTAGAGGTGTTAACAGACTGTTGGTCCTGGGTCTGGTCTGGTCTGGTCTGGTCTGGTCCTGGTCTTGGTCCTGGTCCTGGTCCTGGTCCTGGTCCTGGTCCTGGTCTTGGTCCTGGTCCTGGGTCTGACTGTGTCTTCAGTTTAAACTCTCTTTTCTTGTAGTTGTGTATCTTTGACTTTGAAGGCCTGGTCTGCCGTGCTGTGTGTTTCTCATTCCGGCGCTCGCTCCGCGGCTGCACAGCGTATCGTTATTCCTGCACTCTGACATCACATGAAATCAATTCCAATAGCAGCTGAAATGAGTTTGTTAAATCGATAGTGTAACCTGGTGGAGGGCCAGCGGCGGATTACTGCTGAGAACGATCAGTCCGAGCGCCGTGTGAGCAGCGGGATTATTATCGGAGCCCAAAAGTGGATCTCCATAAATCACAGCCGGTCATTTGCATGTGTGGTTCTTCCAGCAGACGGACAGCGGCTGCGACCTCCTTAGTACCTCCCCAAAGCCGCGAGGGGTCGTGGACTTTGTGACCGGGAGCATTAGTGTGATAAAGTCTTTACCTCCAGTTCTTTATGAGGTCGAGCACGTGGGGCGCTGAAATGAAGACGTCCCGCTGAGCGCGGGACCGTGAACTCAAAGGCTGCCTGAGGCAGGAAGACAGCGTGCTCTTTCATTACAAGAGCTGGTCCAGATCGCTGACGCTGTCCTCCCGCGAGACCAGCTCCACCATATTGCTCCACATGCTGTCAGCTCCGTGGGGAAATGAGCCTCCGCCAGCCACACAATGTCAAACACTTTACCAGAAATGTGCCTTCGCCGAGAAGTCAGGTTACGTTTTCAACGCAGGAAAGTTTGTCCGATCCTTTAAAATGGAAAGATTTACTCTGATGAAAAGGTCAGAATTAAATTAAAGATATTTACTGGACGTGGCAACATCATGGTGGAACTACATGATGGAGAAGCTACGAGGTCACTGCCCAACAACAACAACAATAATAATAACTGCTGGGTCAGCTCCAGCCCCTCCATGAGCCTTAACTGGAGTAAGCAGGTATAGAAGATGGATGGATGGATGGATGGATGGATGGATGGATGGATGGATGGATGGATGGATGGATGGATGGATGGATGGATGGATGGATGGATGGATGGATGGATGGATGGATGGATGGATGGATGGATGGATGGATGGATGGATGGTAGTAATAATAATAATAATAATAGTGGGATAATATTTCCCAACAGGCTTGGGAACTTTGGAACGTCTCAGGATCCACTACTCAGTAAAATCACCAGTGTAAAACTAACACTATCAGTGTTGAATTAACACTGCCCGTGTACATATGCTCTTACTCTAGTCCCAGTGAGACCATATGTTCACTGTTAGTGTTAATTTAACATTGGTGATTTTACTGTGTAGAGGATTTTGCCGAGAATAGGGAAGTGTGGGATGAGCTATTTGGTCTACTTCCAGAGACGCTGACCCAGATAAGTGGTGCCAATAATAACCTTAATTATTAGTCATAGTAGTATTTTGAATAGCACTTTAATAAGATAAATACAAAGTGTCACAAAACATTAAAGTTAAACAAAAAGAGCAGTAGATAGATCTGATCTGAGACTGACAAGGTCAGTTAAGCTTTGAGGGACACTGAGAAGGACACGGTGTCCACGTGGTGTATGTGGACAGACACTCCTGAGGGATTTATTAATTACAACGCAGCTCGTTATCAGTCCAGTGTGAGCAGCAGCCCGCGAGCCAGCGCCGGGACAAGGCCGCGATAAGAGTTTATCGCTGGATGCATCAGGACCGGATCCAGCTCCAGGAGCACTGATAAGGCAGACTGTGATTGACCCCACAGCGGCTCACGGGCATCACGACGTGAGCGCTGCTATGAAGCCGAGGACGGGACAGAGAGCCAGCTGGACCTGAAACCAGACCGAGTTCCTCCACTTCACCCTCGGTGACTCCTGACCGCTCTGGACTCTGGTTCCACAGTGTCACACGACCTCAGAGACCAGAAACAGGTTTCTGTCTCAAATGGAAGGTGAGTTCATCAAAAACCAAAACACGGAGTCAAGCAGTTGAGTCACTGCGTGATGGATGTCCACATTACAGCCAGCTGATGTTTTTGAGAGGCGGCATGTGACAGACCGCTGGCACGTGGTGTGAAGGGCCGGCGGTCTGCAGGTTGCTGTTCCAGGGTGTGAACACGCTGAGGCGTTCACTGGAACCAAAACCCATTGCGCACGACATCGTTATTTTCTTCATTGCTGCTGTGACGTCGATGAAAAGTCTGACCTCCTGTTTGAAGAAACGGGCACAGAGTGACCTCGATGCCCCGCCCCCGGGCTGGCTGCATTATCAAGATGCATCCGTCGTCCAGCTTCCAGTTGGTATGGACAAGATGCCAGTCCTGCTGCCACTGGTTTTATGTCACAATATTATCCAAATCCTCTGAACAGTTGAAGGCCACACTGAGACCCCAACAACAGAAATACAACCAAATTCAAACAAATAATGACTTAAATCTGGAATTCAGGATTAAATCCCACTGCCACATACACACTGTATCTCTGTGGTAAAACACCTTGACAGCCGCGTAGTGTCACACCGACGACTGATCTGACGCAGGAGCAGGTTTTTGTTGTTACTGAAGTTTTTTTTTTTTCTATTGCCATCAATAATTTACAGGCTGATGTGCTGGAAAAAACATCAGAAATTGTTTCATTGATTATGAATTTCTGCTGCAAAACTTGAATACAAATTTTTTTTTTAGCATCTTTATTGGAGGTAATTTTTTCACTTGATTCTCGACATAACTGTGTACAAAACTCTGGATTTTCCAGGACAGGATGAACACATCATTATTGTAGTTTACATGCTTTGATGTTCGGGGGGGCGTGTCAGTGGGTGTGACCCCGACCTTTAACGTGATATTTGTGTTTTAATGTTCGTTTGGTGCTCATATTTCTGCTTTCATGTGATTGTGAAGCACTTTCACAAACCTCACATCCATCAAACGGAGCAGAACACCAGCGTCCACGATGTTCTCCTCACTTTTACCTCTCATCATCTAATTTTCGTTGACTCATGATGGAATTAGAGAACCTTCCTGTAGAGTGAATGAAACTTAAAACTGATTCTGTTTGGGGTTGGGGGGGGGGGGGGTGGATCTTTGTGTTTCCAGCTTGTGTGACTATGGATCAACTGAAGACCTTGTCCACTTTGGTTCTAAAACTTGGAACTTTACCTTTTGACTCAATCTTATTGATGTTTTATAATCATCAAAAGTTGTATAAATGTCAAAGCTTTCATTCTGATTCACTTTGTCATGAACTGCTGTAATCTCTAATTGGAACCAGCTGGTTCCCCTTTCAGTCATCAAATCCTGACAAATAGGAAATATGCACAATATTTAAAAAAAAAATATCAGTTTTAATTCTCCGCTCTGCTGCTTGCAGTCACTGACCCAGACGCTACCTCCTCCAACATTCAGTCCCCATCTGACACCTAGGATTAGGCTCCGCCCCTGCCTTCATTCAACATACAGGATCCAAGATTTACATACCCCTACACTGTTGTGAGGGGGTCTTCTGCCAAAGACATCCTAAATTTGTGTAAATTATCACTATGGATTAAAATCTTTTAACTTTTCTCTTGAGGCTTTATAGCAGAACACAAACTGCAAAGTGATGATATGCATGAAATAACTGAAACCATCACAAAGGCTG
Source organism: Thalassophryne amazonica (assembly GCF_902500255.1). Taxonomy (NCBI): domain Eukaryota; kingdom Metazoa; phylum Chordata; class Actinopteri; order Batrachoidiformes; family Batrachoididae; genus Thalassophryne; species Thalassophryne amazonica. The sequence continues at coordinate 5,189,445 of NC_047116.1, read as the reverse complement.
ATGAAGAATAAATGTTTCAACAGTTGACCCCCCCCCCCCCACACCACCCATTTTATGTACCCATTTTTTTACATTTTATGTAAAAATAAAATCTAACCAAAGTCTAAACTCTTAGTTGTTTACTCAACTAGAAGACAAAAGTGAACTGGCTGAATTTGTTAGTTGGGTAGGAAACTATTTAGCCAAGGAGTTGATACTAAAGCTATCGTGGCTAATTGGCATATAGCTGCCTGAAGTGTGTGTGTGTGTGTGTGTGTGTGTGTGTGTGTGTGTGTGTGTGTGTGTGTGTGTGTGTGTGTGTGTGTGTGTGTGTGTGTGTGTGTGTGTGTGTGTGTGTGTGTTGACTCTCTCCATCGGTGTTCGCTCTAGTTCAAATTCCTAGAAAACGTTTGCTATTTCTTTCCATAATACTAAAACTAGAAAGAGTTGTTGCCTAGCAACAGGCCATGTGTAAATACAGGCAGACTATGAATTTTTCATAATATCTTGTTCTTTTCTTCTTAAAGACCTATTTAACAACACAATAAATGATAATTATGTGACCTACAAACCAAACTGAGCTTAAGAAGTGACATTTGGCATCATTAATATCTTTTGGTCTGCTGATATTTTATAATATTTTTATTGTATTCTTTTCTGATGGTTGCGGTGGAGTCGATCGTCTGAGCACGTGGCTTGACTGAACTCGTCACCACCTGAATCGTTTTCTGGACCACAACAACAGATGGAGTTTAAGTCAACTCTTTTTTTGTTTGTTTGTTTGTTTGCATGTTTTGAAAATTTTTGTACTTTTTGTTTCTTTAATGTTTTTTTTAATCATTAATTTGATCTAAGCAGTTGGTCCCCCCTCTGAGTCTGGTCTGCTTGAGGTTTCTTTCTCTAAAACACCTGATTGATCTTGTCCTGGCCACTGTTGCCTATGTGTTTGCTCAGAAGGGTTGGGGTAAAGTTTGACCTTTTCCCGTTTGGGGGTAATTATGTTGTGATTTGATGCTACATCAACAAATTGAATTGAATTTGAGAAATTTCTTTTGTTAGCTAACTGTTAAAAGACAGATCTTATGTTTATCTCTGTTTAATCTCAAGTAAATATATGTTGTCTTTGAGATTAACCAGCTCAACAGTCTGGAGCCTTCAAATCTACAAACTGGTAACACGTTACAGGAAGTCATTACTTTGCACGACAGTCTGGAGGCTTAAAACACACAAACTGGTCGTAATGATAAGTTGCAGGAGGTCACTACGTCACAAAATGTCCAGCTCCACCCGCTCTGCTACATGGAGCTGATAAATCGAGCAGTGTCATGAGTTTTAACCTCATCCTGGTTTCAAAAAGTGGTCTTATTGTGTTTAGTCCACTAAATTCACTTGTGTTGTTAGTCATTGCACAAAGCGCACAGTTTTTAGTCTGGTACAGAGGAGGCTAATCTTATTTTAATCGACAAAACTTAAGTGGCTTACCGCAAAAATGGCAGCTATCATGTATCACTAATTGATGGATCAGGAAGGAAGGACTTGGTCATCTTTGGAGCAGATGACCAACCCCGAAGGAAACAAAACTCTTGGTAACGGCACTCGCGAGGCTGCTATGACCATGAAATTGTCGACAAACGTAAAACGACTAATGTAGAAGTTTAGCCGTCGATGTGAAACAGATATTAGATGGATAATGCTGGTCAACTAACTGTGGTCGACTAAGTAAGTTTAGTAGACTACAAGATTAGACGTCTTTATGAAACCAGGTCAGAGAGCTGCAGGTTTGGCACTCGGTATCACTCAGATGCTGTTTTTTCACAGTCGGGTGTCTCACTGACAAACTTGTCTTTTTGTGTGTGTTTTTTATCACAAACTGTCAGCTCGCTCGCTCGTCCTTCTGCCAACATTTGAGATTCAAGTTTCTTTATATAATTGATGAAGGTGAAATCTTTTTTTTTTCTTTTCATCCAAATATATCTGACTTCAGTTAGAGTCATTTATTTGACTAGTTTTGCTTTGTTCTTTTCAGAAGTTAAAGCGTGTCACTGACCTACTCTGTCATTGATTCTCTCTCTCATTCACACACACACACACACACACACACACACACTGAGGCTGGAGACAAAAACCCATAATGCTCTTTGAGTCGAGTACTTGACTGCGGACAAAACTGCCATTCACCGTGTTTGACATCGACTTCAGCGGTGGTGGAAACTGGCTTAAACTCTCGACTCACACACAGATCGTCAATGTGAGAGCAGAAAACACTCTCAGCATTCAGACGTCGAGCTCCATCAGACCAATCAACTCGCTGCCGGGGTTTCATTCCAGGAACGTGGGCACTTCTGGAATCGGGAGACTGAAAATGATCACTTTGTCATAAACACTTTAAAGTTTCTGTACAATGCATTTGTGGGTGATTGTTTAACTGCGGGCACTATTGGCCTTGTAAATGTAATTTCCACCACACCATTGCCCCACAATATAAAGCACCTTGGGGCAACTGTTTGTTGTTATTTGGCGCTATATACATGTGCTCTGATGTCACTGTTTATCTCCATAGAAACTACCCAAACAATCTTTCATACAAACTGTTTAAAGGGACATTACAGTGTTGTGGTGGAAATTACGGCAATAGTGTGGGACAACTACATTTTGTTTAAAAAAAATCACAACAGTTGTATGACATTGAATACCCCAATTATGTTTTGATTATTTTACTGATATTTTATTCGAGATATTTTAAAACATTAGAAAAAACGTTTCTTTACCATTCATTTTTATCATTGAAGATAAAAAGTCTGGGTGTGGGACAAGCACAAAACGGCAAATTTGCATATAATGATGCTGAAAAAAGGTGAAAAAGTCATCATAGACTACTAGAACAAATTTCTTAACACACTTTCATTGTAAAGATAACTATAAAAGTGTGAAATTTCCCTTTTTCTGTTTTTTATACAATATGATCAAAGGACATAATAAGTGCCCGTAGTCTAAGAATCACCCTTGTATGCACAGTATCCCATTGATTACCAGAAATATGACCTTTTGACCCCACAACCTTGACCTTCACATAAATTGGCTGACCTTACCAGGGCACTTCCAGAAGCAACTTACATACTTTACCAAGTTTGGTTTAAACTTGGTTGAAAATCAAACTGACCTTCATCCCAGTGACCTTTCACCTATTTTAATGAGCCCTTTTTAAAATCGACCTTCAGCCATAAACTGTACCAAGTTTGGTAGAAATGAACCAAAAGATCTTTACAAGAGTGCACCAGCAGAACCCGACCATGAGTTTTGACCTTGTGTGGGCACTTCTGGAGCCCGTGTGTGTGTGTGTGTGTGTGTGTGTGTGTGTGTGTGTGTGTGTGTGTGTGTGTGTGTGTGTGTGTGTGTGTGTGTGTGTGTGTGTGTGTGTGTGTGTGTGTGTGTGTGTAGTTTGGTGTATATCAATAAAAAATTACATATTTTCCTAATTTCTCTAGTTCACTGACTTTTTACCAAAAAAAAAAGTCTTTAAGGGCAATTTTGGAATCGACCTTCATTCATATACAGAGTTTGGTGGAAACTGGCCACAGGACCTGAGAGGAACAAACGTTGCACAAATTGAAGCATGGAGCTCATGTGGGCTGTACCCCAAAATCTGAATCTGACAGAAGGTTCTCCTCACCTGAAATAATTTTTATTGTTAAATATAATAATATTCAATATAACTGAACTATAATTGAGTTTATTTACAAGTTGTCTCAAGGCGCTACACAAGCATGAGAGTTAGACCTTCCCAAGTCCATGAACAAGTACAATGGTGACAGCACCTCATGTCTGCACTTTACCACAGAACCTCCTAGAGACCTTCCTGGATGGCAACCAACCAGGTAGACAACTGGTCCATCCCCACCATCTAACTGGTGAAACATGGGCATGTCTTGGCCTTCTGGATCCACTGGTGCCCTCAAAACTCCAGCATTGATGTGCTGGTTCACACACAGAGAAACATGCCACGTGGCCAAAACATTGGACGTCGTCTTAGTCTCACTAAGTGATGGATCATTTGACTCAAAGTCAAGGGATCCTCCAAAGACACGTGGTACCAAAGACATCCAGTGCTGCCTTCAGTCACAGACAGGAACCACCAGGACTTGAAAGACTTGGACCTTGATTCTCCTGCAAAGATTTCAGGATCAAAACATTCCTCAGAATTTTATGATTATAGAAAAAAATGGACATGTGGCGGTCTGTTTGCCGTCTGCTCAGACACACGGCAGTCTGTCAGTCGTCTGCTCATACTTCCTGGACATGTGGCTGATTGAATGTCCAGGTCACTTGTTGAATTTTCCGTGGCGTTGTCAGCAGTGGGAGCGAGGTGGACTGTGTGAGTTTATTTCCGTGACGGATGGAGCCGTTGTGACTGAAGCTGCTTTAGAGATTCAGCTCACTGTCGCCTCTAAACCCTCCAGCCAGGATCAGCTTCATTAACAGACTCCACACATTAAAGGCGTACAGGGAAAAGCTGACGTGTGGACTCCCGTGTAACCGGCTCAGGTGTTTTACGGCCTCGCTGCACCTGAAATACTCAGAGCGTCACCAAGCGTTTCACAAACCCCAGATGTGAGGCGGGATTTTGCCTTGGGGCACATTAAACTTTACAGTGTGCAGGATTTCGGCTCCAGTCTGGACCTGATGTTTATATTTAATGAGCATCATTAAAATGTCCCAGCAGTCAAATGACGGCGACGCCCAGAAACCCATCACAGATCCGTGATGACCGCAGTCACTTCTGTCAAAACAGCAAAAATCGATGTCTATTTTTTCCTCCTCGGTCAAAGAAAAGCCACTTTTCTGACCCGCACACCTTTGGTCAGGAGTGCTGGGAGTGACCGGAGGACCATCGCTCACTTGGTTGTGAAAAGAACTGCCGGATGCTGCCTGTGGGCCGATTGGATTCTGGCAGGAGAGACGAGAAATCAAAGAGCGGAGGAGCTGAGATCTCACACGACACCGTGGAAACAGAAAATCCTCTCAGTCCAAATCCCTGCAGAGCGCTCGGCCTCTTTTGTTGTGGTATGTGTAACGCACAGAACACTGGCAGATATTCTGCGCTCAGCCCGTTTTTAGGTCTGTGGAAGAATAAAGCTGCGTTTGATCCCTCAGGATGAAAGCCGTGTCCTGGCACGTGATGCCAGTCAGACGGGCTGGATGGAATTGCTCACGTTCCGCCATCAGACCGTTTGTTTGTTCTGTCAGACGGACGGGCAGAAGAGATGAGAGCTGAAGTGGACCGCCATCCACAATAAAACGCCTCTCTGTCAGGCCGACGGCGGGACGCTGATAGAAGGAGTGGAGGGATAATTGTAATCAAGTCAATCAAGAGTGTTGAGGACCCCACGAGTTGAAGAAGGCCAAGGACACGCCTACATTTTACCTGGTCAAGGACACGCTTATGTTTCACCTGGCAACAGCAAGATAGACGGATATTTAATGAACCAGTTGTCTATCAGGGTGGTTGCCATCCAGGAAACAAGGTGCTTCTGTTTGCATCTCTCTGTGTGCACGCGGGCCTTTTTTGACTCTCTCTGTGTGCGCGCGGGCCTGTTTTTGAGTCTCTCTGTGTGCGCGTGGGCCTTTTTTGAGTCTCTCTGTGTGCGCGCGGGCCTGTTTTTGCGTCTCTGTGTGCACGCGGGCCTGTTTTTGAGTCTCTGTGTGCACGCGGGGCCTGTTTTTGAGTCTCTCTGTGTGCACGCGGGCCTGTTTTTGAGTCTCTCTGTGTGCGCGTGGGCCTTTTTTGAGTCTCTCTGTGTGCGCGTGGGCCTGTTTTTGCGTCTCTCTGTGTGCACGCGGGCCTGTTTTGAGTCTCTCTGTGTGCGCGTGGGCCTGTTTTGACGTCTCTCTGTGTGCGCGCGGGCCTGTTTTTGACTCTCTCTGTGTGCGCGCGGGCCTGTTTTTGAGTCTCTCTGTGTGCGCGTGGGCCTTTTTTGAGTCTCTCTGTGTGCGCGCGGGCCTGTTTTTGCGTCTCTCTGTGTGCACGCGGGCCTGTTTTTGGAGTCTCTGTGTGCGCGCGGGCCCTGTTTTTGAGTCTCTCTGTGTGCACGCGGGCCTGTTTTTGAGTCTCTCTGTGTGCGCGTGGGCCTTTTTTGAGTCTCTCTGTGTGCGCGTGGGCCTGTTTTTGCGTCTCTCTGTGTGCACGCGGGCCTGTTTTGAGTCTCTCTGTGTGCGCGTGGGCCTTTTTTGAGTCTCTCTGTGTGCGCGCGGGCCTGTTTTTGAGTCTCTCTGTGTGCACGCGGGCCTGTTTTTTGCGTCTCTCTGTGCGCGCGGGCCTGTTTTTGAGTCTCTCTGTGTGCGCGCGGGCCTGTTTTTGCATCTCTCTGTGTGCACGCGGGCCTGTTTTGAGTCTCTCTGTGTGCGCGTGGGCCTTTTTTGAGTCTCTCTGTGTGCGCGCGGGCCTGTTTTTGCGTCTCTCTGTGTGCACACGGGCCTGTTTTTGCGTCTCTCTGTGTGCGCGCGGGCCTGTTTTTGCGTCTCTCTGTGTGCGCGCGGGCCTGTTTTTGCATCTCTCTGTGTGCACGCGGGCCTGCTTTGCGTCTCTCTGTGTGCGCGCGGGCCTGCTTTTGCGTCTCTCTGTGTGCGCGCGGGCCTGTTTTTGCATCTCTCTGTGTGCGCGCGGGCCCGATTTTGCGTCTCTCTGTGTGCGCGCGGGCCTGTTTTTGCGTCTCTCTGTGTGCGCGCGGGCCTGTTTTGCGTCTCTCTGTGTGCGCGCGGGCCTGTTTTTGTGTCTCTCTGTGTGCACGCGGGCCTGTTTTTGCGTCTCTCTGTGTGCGCGCGGGCCTGTTTTTGCGTCTCTCTGTGTGCACGCGGGCCTGTTTTTGCATCTCTCTGTGTGCGCGCGGGCCTGTTTTTGAGTCTCTCTGTGTGCGCGCGGGCCTGTTTTTGCGTCTCTCTGTGTGCACGCGGGCCTGTTTTTGCGTCTCTCTGTGTGCGCGCGGGCCTGTTTTTGCGTCTCTCTGTGTGCGCGCGGGCCTGTTTTTGCGTCTCTCTGTGTGCGCGCGGGCCTGTTTTTGCATCTCTCTGTGTGCACGCGGGCCTGCTTTGCGTCTCTCTGTGTGCGCGCGGGCCTGCTTTGCGTCTCTCTGTGTGCACGCGGGCCTGTTTTTGGATCTCTCTGTGTGCGCGCGGGCCTGGTTTTGAGTCTCTCTGTGTGCGCGTGGGCCTTTTTTGAGTCTCTCTGTGTGCGCGGGCCTGTTTTTGCGTCTCTCTTGTGTGGCACGCGGGCCTGTTTTTAGTCTCTCTGTGTGCGCAGCGGGCCTTTTTGAGTCTCTCTGTGTTGCACGCGGGCCGTTTTTGCGTCTCTTGTGTGCGCGTGGGCCTTTTTGCTCTCTCTGTGTGCGCGGGCCTTTTTTGAGTCTCTCTGTGTGCGCGCGGGCCTGTTTTTGCGTCTCTCTGTGTGCATGCGGGCCTGTTTTTGAGTCTCTCTGTGTGTGTACGGGCCCGTTTTTTGAGTCTCTCTGTGTGCGCGGGCCTGTTTTTGCGTCTCTCTGTGTGCATGCGGGCCTGTTTTGAGTCTCTCTGTGTGTGTACGGGCCCGTTTTTGAGTCTCTCTGTGTGCGCGTGGGCCTGTTTTTGCGTCTCTCTCTCTCTCTCTCTCTCTCTCTCTTCCTGCGCTCTCTATCTCCTCTCT